>NC_135526.1:8460416-8762500 GCF_051989575.1 Stigmatopora nigra
GTGCCTCTTGAAATTTAAGTGAAAAGAAAAAAAACTTTTTTCTAACGGCGAAATATATTTTAGAAATGTAGAAACAAATTGGCAATAAGCCCCTTTACATGTATTTCTTCCTGAAACAAAAGAAAATAAATAAATAAATAAACACCCCTCTGCAAAAAAGGCTAGTAGTAGGTGAATTTACAGAACCAAAAGTGTGGAGGAAATGTGGGAGGACTAGAGGACTTAAGCCTGAACCTAAATTTTGGGCACGAATTTCTACTAAGGTCGGGCCTAAAATGTCCATTAATTCGGGTTCAGGTCTCACGCTGATTAAAAAAAAAGTATACTAAAACGATGTGTGGTCTCTCTTGCTGACTTTTTAAAAAAATAAATAAATGTTTATAAAAATGTATACTAAAGCGATGTATGGATGCTAAACTAAAAAATACTTGTTATAAAATAAAAAAAAATTGGAATTTTGGATAAAACAGAATGCCGCAAGAAATTAAGGATAAACTAAAGACTAGAAAACTGAAAAGAAAAACATGCACCGATTGGTAAGAGTGAATTTTGGAAAAGCTTCAAATTGGTTGTTGAATATGCTAGACAAACTTGCGTTGGCTTCGTTGAAAGACTGGCCCCTCGAGGCTGAACAGGCATTTAAACAGTTGAAATCCTCAAACGTCTATATTATCATATAAAAGATGTAATTGTTTATAGTCTTGTCTAACTTAGATTTCATTAGAAAAGACAGGCTTTGATCTGTTATCATGAATCACCACTCCTCCTGTAAACGTGGCCGAAGAGTATATTATTTATAACCTGACATGTTGGCTCCAGCCATGATTCCAGTGCAGCTGGTGAACATAACAGCAAACACAGTGGAAAACGACATGACTGAATTGGTGCTGTAATCCAACGAGTAACCAGCTGCAGGGCAAAAAAGTGACACATTTAGACAGTCGAAGTGTATAAATATAGTAGAGCACAACACACACATCCAAACACTCACAGCCCAGGTTGTTCTTTAGGGTGGTCAAGTTAAAACTTGTGTAACTGGCGTTGTAACGCAGACTCTGATTGCCGTGAGTAATGACAAAACTCTGAGGTTTGACGGCTAAAGAGCTGATGAAGACGGACAGCAGCGATACGGTGACTAGCAGGAGGATGCCGAAACCCATTCGTGAGTAGATGTGGGCGCCCACCAGACACACCACGAGACACAGCAGCAGAATGACAGAAGAGTAAAGCACAGTGTACCAGTAACCTTGACGGAGAACGCGGACGCCCTCCGAAATGGGCATCTCTGAAACAAAAACAGGTAAGGGTCCAGTCACGTTGGGAAATAAATGGAAAGAGGTTCTTCATGGAAGACAATAAACAATCATTCATCTAATGTATCGCTGATTTCCCAATAATATTCAACAGGATTATGAAAGTAACACGCTACTATGCAAATTTCCTTTAAGGGTACTTGAAAGATTGACTAAATTGTTCAAATAACTATTTTTTTTAATCCAATACAGTGCATTCTATCAAATAAAGTAGAAGTAACTTAAAACTACAAATGGTACACATTGAATGTTTTTGAAAAAAATATTTTCAAATACTTAGGAGCAACTTCTAATGGTAATCCAGTAGTACCAATATGCAAATGACCGTCTCAACATACAAAAAAAATATCCAAGTTACGAAATAAATGCATTTCCTGTATGCATTATTTATTTAATTGTCCTGGTAACATTATTTTGGAAAGATTTACTTCCGCCTGGAACTTCCCAGTACAACAACTCCTTTCTGACCACCGTTTGTCATCACAGAGTTCTTAATTTTAAATATTTGGAGTGAATGAAATAAATAAACGGGCCCTGTTATTCAGCAAAAAAATAGGAGTTCTATTTAATGCTAAGTTGTTTTGACTTTGTCATTTGAAGTTGTATTATAGCTGTGTTTATGCTGTCTTCGTGTGCTAACGCGAGTGTTGTCCTTACTGTACTATACTACTGCACGAATAGAACACGTTTTTGCATACTTATTCATTTAATTACATTAATAAATGATTTTCTTTCATTTTGTTCTGTCTTACAATTTTTTTTTACAAAAGTGGGACAATGATCATTTTTAAATGGTTTAGTTTGTCGTTTGTTGAGGACTGTGGAACAAATTACAAAATTCACATATATGTAAATTACTGCGTTAATTACAAAAAAGGTTTTGGAACTAATTCATTTTGGAAGTAGAGGTATGACTGAACCACTAAATTTGTTTTTGTTTCTACCATGAAATCTGAGCATAGTGTTAATGTTCAAACCATGTTTTTTAAAATGAATAATTAAAAAGAATATATATATCAAAGCCCCGAAAAAAGTTCTGCAACCAATTCATTTCGTAAATTGAAGTACGACTCTACTTTTTTTTGAAGAACATTTTGGCCTATAACCTTAACATATTTTAACTCATTGGCAACCATTCACGTTGGTAGCTATCCAATTAATTTGAAAAGTAGACTGGCATTTAACACTAATGTTTCAGTGCCTCTGCATTACAGCCAATGTTGGCCCTGATGGTGGTTCACAGTGAGCCAAGTATCCTTTATGGTACATGGTATAAAAATGACATATAATCCCCCACAAAATAATTTACCTGCATCCATGCCAAACACATCAAGAATAGCTTCCACCAGACCAAGAACATATTCTCCACATGCGAACACTTTGGCGAGGAAGAACATCAACCCGATACTTCCTCCAAACTCTGGGCCTAACGATCGACTGATCATGTCTGATAAATGAAGTCAAGGTTTTTCTTACTAAAGGAAGTCCAGCACAGAAATGCAGCTACATGAGGAGGAAGGATACAGTAAGCACCGCCTCCCTGTATTGCTCCATTAGTGGAGATTGCACAAATTGACAAGATGGTAAGCATTATAATGATGTAGGCGACAACCACCATTACAAGACCTTGAAGGAGTCCCGCGTGACCGACAACAAAACCTGTAATAGAAGATCACGTCAAGTCTTGTCTACAGGCTGAGGTATTTTTGTTTAACTCACCTGTTCGCAGGAACAACACAATGCTGAACATGGAGAGGATGGTCGGCACCATCACGCCAAAAAACGTGTTGAGTTTTCGAGGCTCTTTACTTATTTCTCTGGTGTCCGGTGGAGAATCTGGAGGAGTGTCCGCTAAAGTGCCACAGGTCGCCATGGTCAGGCCGCACACCCCTGGGGTGACGAGAGGTGTGCGTTCGTCTGACATTGCTGTTTCTTAGATCACGCTGTGGACCAGAAATCAGTGAAATGGTAATCAAAATAAATGATTAATTAATCATCAACTTGAAGCCAATAAGAGCACCGAGTCTTCTTTTTAAGCACAAAATTCACCGCTGAAGAAGCGGAGCCCTGACTTCCGCCATTTTTTATCCCATGTTTCCCTTGCTATGTGAATTTGGACATTTTTAATGAACTTTTTGTTATACTTAATATAAAAAAATGCAATGTACTAAAGCCACGGAGTGGTGAAGGATCATAGTAATCTCTAAAGTGAAGTAGTCGGGCTGTGGCAGAGTCACTCAAAAAAACAAAAAGAGAAATGCCGTTGGTTTAAGATGGAATGGTTGTCAGAGTATGTGCAAATTGAAGAACAAGCGGTGAAATTGGGTGAGAAAGGTCTCCTCTGCAAAGCATGCAGTGAAGCTAAAGTTGTGAGTTTTCCAATGAAAAAATATTGACTATGAATGGAAGCTAAACTACCTCAAGTAACACATTCAGCAGAAAAGTAATTTGAGTGAGAATGGTAAGTGAGAAGGACAGATATGAAAAATAAAGTCAGATTTGTGCATATTCTCGTGACATTTATTAAGATGTTTTATTCATGGTTATTAATCATTACATTTTATTATGACTAGATCATTTATGGGTAGTAGAGGCACCTGCCTATGGCAGGTGTGATACTGGTGTGCCCCATAACGAGCACTTCTGATGTTGCTCACAGTGGGCCTCAGTGTGGAGGTTTTTTGAGTGCCCAGACATATGAAAAATTAGGCGGAACATTGCTTGCTTGGTGTTTTTATTAACAACAGCTGAAGCACTATACTGCTAATAATACACGGAACTAGTTGATCGGATACAATCTTGTGACCAAATCCGATACTGTGCAATATGCCAATTATAGCCGTACCGACACATCGGGACATCATTATTTCATAGCAATGTGTGTCAAATTTTAGGAAAACTAGCACGTTTTGATGAGAAGGGGGCATAAGAACTCATTTGATACAAAGAAATGTGGTCAAATCAGATATAAATTGGGTCTCAAGTGCTTGTGGATGCAGCTAACGAGTTTATGTAGAATGTGACACGCTGCTACTATGATATAAAGGATGCACCATTTGCAAAATAATATTTAAAAATTGCCCCTATTTACAGAACCAAGTGTGGTTTGTGAGAGCATATTTCAAAAGGATTTAGTGAAATATGATCTAGTTAATTAACCATCCACTGCTTGTCATGTCACGCTGCCATGATAAAAGCTTCCTGAAAATGTGAAGCATTGTCACCAAAATTAGCAATACATTATAAACATTCCATGACTTATTATGGAGGTCATTGAGCATGCTCAAATGTCCTTTTTAATAGGACATTTATGAAACCATGTGTCTTCAAACAGTCAGTCACAAGTGATATGCCAAATAATTTTCTACAAAATGTCATTAACTCACTGGCTGTTACTGCTTGTGACAGGAAAAAAAACAAAGTTGCTCAGAGCTGTTTGTATATTAACCATTTGGTTCCTTTGCCATACTAACAGTTACAACACTAAAACTCAGGAAACACAACCTTCTCATCCTTCTAACAGCCTTAATGATTGTTCATGAATTAACTAATTTGTTACCTTTGACTCTGTTGGAATGGCCAATCCATTTGGACTATGTGGGTAAAATAAGAAGGATCTTTCAATCGCCATCAAAGGCACTGACTCTCAAGCATTCAATCCCAGCCGTCAAAGTTCAAATTGATTGGACATACTTTGCTGTCAATAGCAGTGAATGAGTTAAGTCTGTAACCACAGTCAGCTGATATTTTGACGGATTTCGTTACCTTAGCACAATCAATCCGACGCACATTCTGCATCCTCCTTGGACAGTTCACACAATTACACACTAGCAGCAGGATTCCCAAACTTGTGACGAAAATGACGTGTCGTCCTTAATGAAGGGCGCTCACACCTTAGCCTGGTATTTGGAGCCATCTGACTCACAGCCTTGTTTGACAAAAACTAAAACAGTAAGGCGAGGACGTATTTTCAGATTTTTTGGGGCATGATGTTTTGTGGTTCAAATTGCAACTACTACAAATGCATAACCATATAGGGAAAGTAATTACAGAGACTACACCAACAGTAAACTATTATATAAGATTAAGGTGAGGTAAAATGTCAGTTTAGATCGTTGGTCGTCTAGCTGAGTGCTAGGCGTGTTCACTAACTCTCCTCTCATCTCATTTTCTGAACCACTTTATTCTCATTAGGGTGCAGGGGGGTGCTGAAGCTTAATCCAGCTGTCTCTAGGCCAGCGGCTGGCATGCACACTCTCACCCATAATAGAGGGTATTCACAGTGTCCAATCAGCCTACCATGCATGTTTTTGGAATATGGAAGTAAACCGGAGTACCCGGAGGAAAGCCACCCAGGCCCGGGGAGAACATTCAAACTCCACACAGTTGCACCGACCTGGATTAGAACCCAGGACCCCAGAGCTGTAAGGCCGATGCGCTAACCACTCGCTCCACCGGGGCGCCCTCACTAACTCTCACTTGGCATAAATAACATTACGTAACCCAAATGTCATTAACCATCACAAAATAGGCAGTTTATTATATTACAAGAACAACCCCTCGAGCAAAAATTCAACACCAAAATACAGAAAGCAGTACCTCTGAGGTAGTATCTAAATTAGACCCATATATAGTGCACTGAATATTGAGAACCGGGGATTCACACTGTTTGGGTGCAGAACACCTTTCAGCAGAAAATGTATCGAAGGAGTCCTTCATTTTTTTACTTCACAAGTAACAAAACCACATCAACATTTCAAATGCCAGGGCTCTTATTGTTCTTTACCACAATGAATTGAACCAAATGTTCCTATATTACGGTGTCTTATGTTACATCGTACTAATGACTGATTTTGACCTGTACATATATTAACACTCTTGATTTCTTTTTGTAGCCCTCTGTGACATGCATCCAATGAGGGCACTCTTCCTGATTCCCATGAATCCTCCCCCTAAACTTAAATTAAAAAAGTGATGAGTTAAATTCTTTAAATTTCATTAAAAGGAAAATATCTTTCTTTTAAACACAAGGAATGCAGCATAAAGTTGTTCAAATATTTACATAATACTGTCTGAAATAATGTATACAGTAATCCCTCGAATATTGCGTTTAACGTAGACCAGACATGGCCATGATAAAGGAGAAACAGAGATGTAAGATCACCCCCCATTATTACGACCACAATACATGTTTTTGCGCTTCTACAGAAATACAAGTACACAAGAACAATGACAGAGTGATTGGAAAAGGAAAGCCATCAAATTTAACTGAACTGCACCAATTCTGTCGAGAGGAGTGGTCAAAGATTCAACCAGAAGCTTGCCAGAATCTTGTGGAAGGTTACCAAAAGCGCCTAATTGGCCAAGGGACATGTTACCAAATATTAGCGCTGCTGTATGTATATTTTTGACCCAGCAGATTTGATTCGTTTTTTTCTGTTCACCCATAATAAAGACATAAAAAAACCAAACTTCATGAATGTTTTTTGTGGCAAAGAAGTATCTGTTCCAATGACTATCAGAGAAAAATCAGAGTTGTAGAAATATCTAGAAACTCAAGAGAGTCATGACATTATGTTCTTCACAAGTGTATGTAAACTTTTGACCACAACTGTACCAATGATGTGTACACCTGGTAGGATTTGTTTCAAAACAAAAAAAAACTGGTGGTTTAGACAGCCTTAATAATACTTCACTTGGGGAAAAAAAAACAAAAAAAACGTAAATGTTAAAGCGATAAAGGCTACCTATTCAATAGATTCCAAATCGATTAAAACCGCACAAGACGAATCATTTGTCAGAACTTGCAACTCGGATGATTCACAATGCACTCATCTTACCGAATTAATCCGTTTTCCAATGCAGTTGAATCCAATATGGAAGTAAGAAGCGGAAGTCGAAGCAAAGGTCTGAATTTCGAGAGATTTAAATTAGAACTTTGGAAATTTTCCAAAATGGTTGCTTCCAAAAAAAATTAAGTGACAATTTTGGGGGGATTTCCAGAGTTTAGCGAGGTTGTTTGGAGTCCCGGAGTCTGCAGTGCCTGTCCGGGTGAACTCCAGAAATTCCGGAGAACTGAGCAACTCTGTATAATACAAACTAAAGTATATACATGTTTCTGCACCTTGAGTGTCAGCATTAATTACTTGATCTATAATTATCGATTTTTCTAACCACAATAGCAGATATCTTCAAAGAAAGTGAAAAGCACAGAGAAAAACACAATTATCGCAATATGATCCGCATGACAAAGACAAAAATCACTTGCACTAAACTCCAGGCAAGCATGCCCATGAAAAATATTTATGGAATGCTGGAAACCTTGTGTGCATGACGAAACCGCAAAAAAAATGTAATTTTGATTTACCAATTTATAACAAAGAAAACAAGCGTGAAAAATGCAGCATGCATAAATGTAGAAAAATTTGTGGTAAATCATATTTATATCAGTGGCCCATAGCTATGATAGAAAGGAGTGTTGTGTTTAATGTTTCTGTTTTAAGTTGGTATTGTAGATAAATTATTTTGAATGTTACAAAACACATTTTTTGAAATAATTTGACAGTTCCTTGAGGGAGAACCACTAGTGTGAACATATACTTAAAACTCCGGTCAGTTACAAATTCTACAACCACAGATGTAATCTGACAAAAACACACTTTCATGGGCGTGTTTAAAGCATGAATGTGGTTAATAACCCTTTCACCCATGAATTATGATTTTTCTTAATTGTTTTTCTATATTTCATGTAACTGGGACAGGGCTCTCAAACATGTGCCCTAGGAGCCAATTGCAGCTGTAAATCCATTTTTGATGAATGGTAAATTAGAAATAAAATGAATGAATTAGGGCGGCCCGGCGGCTGAGTGGTTAGAGTGTCGGCCTCACAAAGGGGGACCTTGGTCTAAATTCATGTGGGTCCACCGGTGTGGAGTTTGCATGTTGTCCCTGGGCTTGCGTGGGTTATCTCCACGTACTCCGGTTTCCTCCCACATTCCAAAAACATGCATGCTAAGCTGATTGGACACTCTAAATTGCCTTTAGGTTTGAGTGTGAGAGTGCATGGTTGTTCGTCTCTCTGTGCCCTGCAATCGGCTGGACACCAATTCAGGGTGTCCCCCGCCTCTGGCCCGGAGTCAGATGGGATAGGCACCAGCATCGCCCGCTACCCCAATGAGGATAAAGCGGTTCAAAAAGAGATGAATTAGGGCGGCCTGGCGGCTGAGTGGTTAGCGCGTCGGCCTCACAGTGGGGGATCTGGGTTCAAATCCAGGTTGGTCCACCTGTGTAGAGTTTGCATGTTTTCCCGTGCTTCCGCGGGCCTCTGTTGGACTACATTCCAAAAACATGCATGGTAGGCTGATTGGACACTCTAAATTGTCCCTAGCAATGTGGGTGAGTGTGAATGATTTTTTTGTCTCATTGTGCCCTGCGATTGGCTGGCCACTAATTCAGGGTGTCCCCCGCCTCTGGCCCAAAGTCAGCTGGGATAGCCTCCAACACTGCCGCAACCCTAGTGAGGATAAAGTGGTTCAGAAAATGAAATGAGATTAATGATTTAATTTAGGAGACTATTTTGGCTGGGAGGGAATGAATGTCCACTGTTGTGACCACTGACCCTCCAAGGATTTAGGTTTATAATTGTTTAGAAATGCATTAACTCTGATCCATAAACTTAAGGATGCCACAATTCCAGGTGTTGATTGGCTATCTCATGCCCATGTAACTCAGACCCTCAGACCGGCAAAGTCCAAATAAACAATCACATTTTGTCCCACGTTGTACGGAGGCAGATCAGGATGCTAAAAAACTTTTTCTCTCTATTTTAGGAAACTGGGCCGATCTAACCAGTAAGCAGGTACTTTGCTCTTGCTATATTTCGTAGGCAGGAAGTGACAACAGCACCCACCCACAGACATAAAGCAATGCACCTTCGAAAGTGACATCCAACCATTTATAATGGATAAAAAACATTTAAGGCTCGTGCACAAAATCGTATCGCATCGGGTTTGGCTAAAATATACAATGTTGCAAACTTACAAAGAAAGTACCTCGACAAAATAGTGTCCCACTCACTTCCTGATTGCCAACTCCCTCGTCTTGCTTCTAATGTCCGCTTTCGATGGAGGATGTGGTCGTCCCGGGCGCCGAGTTTAGAGCTACCGGGGCTTTTGGAAGAAGATGCCCAATAACAACGCGGCGGCATGACACGCCTCGTCCTCCGATTATTTGCTCCAAACAGTCACGGGAAAGCGGAAGAGCGACCATGTGACTAATTTGCAGGGGGAGGAGTTAAATTTGAAGGCTTCCAATGTTTTGACGGTAACGTTACTTCTCTCCTCTAGCCACGCCCTCTTGCGTCACGACCTAGAAAAACAAATGCGAACTTGAATTCACCAATGTAGTATTTACTTATCGATTTAAACTGATTTCACATTAAACCGAGTATTTATTTAATTGCAAATACAAATATTCAACTATGTATATAAAAAGCGGGAGGTTTAACGTTTACTTGACTTCGTTGTACAAATACTCTTCGTCTACACCAGAGGGAGATGTTGGAAAGTCCAAATAATTTAATGTTTTTGATCCACTCATGGAGGGGGTGATAAAAAATGGCATGCGGGCTACCTCGGGGTATTACATCTCATCTCATTTTCTGAACCGCTTTATCCTCACTAGGGCCGGGGGGGGGGGGGTGCTGGAGCCTAGCCCAGCTGACTTCAGGCCAGAGGCGGGGGACACCCTGAATTGTTGGCCAGCCAATCACAGGCCATAAGGAGACAAACAACCATTCACATTCATACCTAGGGGCAATTTAGAGTGCCCAATCAGCCTACTATTGATTTCTTTGGAATGTGGGAGGAAACCGGAGTACCTGGAGAAAACCCACACAGGCCCAGGGAGAACATGCAAACTCCACACAATCACAAATACTGGATTTGAACCCATGTCTCCCTTTGTGAGGCTAATCCCTTATGCCGCTGGGCCGCTCAGCGTACTACTGTCAGTAAAAACAGTTTTGTTTTGTTTACCTACAATAGGATCTTAGCAACAAGTTAACCATTTCAGGGACAGTGCTTACTATGTTACTCCTAAGTGCCACAAAAGGATAAAAAATATAATTGGTGCATGAAAGGGTTCATGTTGACGTCCACATAAATGGACAACACAGAATACAAAAGTGCTATTCACACATTTGATTTTATAGATAAATGTAATGATTAAATACTAATTCAAATGAATAAAAAGACAACTATTAATACTAAATATTTTGGCTTGAAGTGTATCGCAATATAATCCAACATGGCAAATTGGAATGTCCATTGCGATATATAGTGTCATATACTAATGGAGCTTTGTCCTCATTCATATGAATTTATAATACGTATTTTCATTATGTTTACAGAAAATATGATCCCTTACTAAATGTGTGTCTGTGTGTGTAAATTCCCTTTTAAAAAATGATGATCGTGATAGAAGTGTACATAAAAAAGACTTCCATTCAAGTCAGACTGCATTTTGTGGTCTCATCAGCTGACAAGGCCCCCTGGGGTTGCCTGTGACTTTTCTAATTCTTATTGTAGCAAAATCCAAATAGATTGAAACAGGACAACTGGACTTTCTTGTTTATGGATTACTGTGACTTGATCTTTTTATTCTCTCATATAATTGTTAATATTGTTTTCTTAAATGACAAAACGAGTTCCCATATTTTCTCGATATTAAGTCGGATTTGTAACTAAAACAAATGATGACTGAATTAAGGGTGGGGCTTGCATGCATGCACACAAGATTTACAGCATTGCTATACTCTTTTTTACCAGTATATATTGGTAAATTACTATTTGTTGGTTATTTTCTGTTTTGCAGTGAGAAAACAACCATTCCTAGATGAATTAGTATAAAACTGTTTTTTTCTTTATGTATCCATATTTATTTTTGCTGGGATAGGCTCAAGTTCCCCACCCCCCTCGACTCTAATGAGGATAAAGCAGAAAATGAGATTAAAACCATGAATATGGAGGTGAAAATTGTGAATCGGGGGCGACTTATATGCGAGAAATGGTAAAATTCAACAAATTTACCGCTATTTTAGGGCTTATAGGCAAAGAAATATGTACTTTTTTTAATGACCAAAAAATAATCACTCGTCCTTGAAGGGCTAGAGTAGGGATAGGGAATCTATGGCTCGGTGGCCACATGCGGCTCTTGTGATGGGTGCATGAGGCTATCCGCTAACTTGTTAGCTAAAATATGGAAACCGCTGAGTCCCAAACACACCAATAGGAGTTTTATGTGGCGTCGACCCGACCTCTTGCGCCATTTTAATCTTTTTACTTATTAGACTCTTCTCCATGCTTAAGCGATATTGATACTCATTAATTAGAAACGGCATAAAAATGCTATTGAAAGAATTCAGAGACTTTTAGTACTTTAAAAGTGGCGAAAAGACAAAAAAGTGCACACATTTTCATGTATTTTGACATTTATAGTTTGAGTATGGCTCTTAAGGAAGAACATTTGAAATTATGAATTGTTTATGCCTCTCTCTGTCAAAAAGGTTCCAGACCCCTCTAGCAGCTAGAGGGTGTGTAAAAAAAATACAGGGTCGTTGGCTGAATATTTGCAGATCTTGTGCAAAAGCTTGACCTCGTGATGTCTGCCTGCTTCCTTTTTATTTAAAGCGAGAGTATTTAAATGAAACCCACGCAAAAATACACGCAGGGTTTATAATAAAACACTGTTAAGTTAACTAATTACGGGAAGCTATTTTTCTCTCTCGCATATGTGCCTTTCTATTGGATGCTTCCTTTTACGAGCGATGGGGAGGGATGAAGGGGGGAGAAAGGGGCGAGGCGGGGGGAAACCACTGAGAGGAAGGAAATGAAGATCGCGTCACGAAGAGCAAAATCGGAGTAAAAAAAAAACGGAGCGACTGCTATTTAACGCTACTTGGCTTGACGTGAGCGTGGACGCGGACCAAACTGGAGCTTATCTATAGCCAACATGTTGTCATGGACTTGATCGGCGTGAAAAAGGGGGAAAGCCGCTACGCAGTAGTTGTGGATTTTTTTTTGTAAGTCCTTTTTTTTGTGCGGAAATGTGTGAAGACCTCCTCCTCTTCCTCCTTCGTGCGCCTGCCCACTGACGCCTCTCCGTGTGCATCTTCTCAGCATATTTATTTTTTGTACAGATAATTATAGAGAAAAAAAAACACATGAGAAACCACTTCCTGTTGAAACGGCTGGATTTTTCATTTATTAATTGAAGGGAGTGGTCTTTTTTTGCTACGATCTTGAGAGAGGAGCATCGTTGGAATTAACAGGTAGGCGCCTAGCATTGAAGTGTATTGGCCAGTTTTCAATGTGTAAAATGGCTGGATGATGGTGGTGGTGATGATGATGATGGTGGTGATGATGGTGGTGTTGGTGATGGTGGTTCGCCATCTATCTGCATTGAAACATCTTGTTGCTATGAGTGCTTCGGTGGGCATGTTGTCTATTTTGAATAAAGTGTGGACACATCTCCTTTCTTCCGTGGTGATGTGGAGTCACATTCCGTTTAGTTGAGGCCTGGTGTGTTTGACCATGGCAGCAAGATGGGCCTGACATTACACTCTGCTCATGTTAGCTATGGGCTCTCCTCCAGCTGCAGATGTAACCATGGTGTGCAAGTCAAAGGGGTGGGGCAGGGTGCTCTTAGCTTGCAAAAAAAGGGAGAGGGGAGTCGGGGGGCTAGGCCTGATCATGAATCCTAGCGGAGGGATGCCAATAACCAAAGAGATTGATAACGTCGAAACACTTTAAAATGTCATTTTGTCCTCAATTGGATGTTGGGAAATGAAAAGCTTCTCGTGGTTTCCCTTTTTTTAGGCTTCTTGTGTATTAGTAATCTCTTGAATTGTGAAATAGGATTATTAATAAAGGGCACTTCGTTGATTTAAATATGCATTTTTACTAGAATGTGATGTCCATATTTGGCTTTAAGGGAAATTAGTCTATCTAAGGTATATATTATATGATGCTTCAGAATTAATGTTAATGCATCCGGGTTTGGTAGACAAGTGTAACAGGTTCCCTCGGCCTTCGTGGGAGTGGTCCGTCAGCATCTTCTGCTTGGTAGTGGTGCATACTAGCTCAATGGCAGTTTAGTCTTTGCAGATTATTAATCCATAGTTTAACCATGCATGGTTGTAAACAGATTACAGGGTTTATTATCACTAGAATCTGAAGATTAAGATGGTTTTATGTATTTGTTTGTTCATTTTATCTCATATTGAGATGAGGGATGAAGCAAGATAATCATTTGACTTTAGGGTTTAGGGTTAGGATTTGACCAAAGTGGACTATTTTGATGAAGAGATTAAATTTAACAGCACATGGTGTATTAACATTAGCAATATTAGCTTCAATTATAAATTATGTCTGTGATTTAACTCTTACACTATAAATCTCATCTCATTTTCTGAACCGCTTTATCCTCACTAGGGTCGCGGGGGGTGCTGGAGCCTATCCCAGCTGACTTTGGGCCAGAGGTGGGGGACACCCTTAATTTGTGGCCAGCCAATAACAGGGCACAAGGAGACAAAGAACCATTTACGCTTACACTCATACCTAGGGGCAAGTTAGTGTTCAATCAGTCTACCCCATACATGTCTTTGGAATGTGGGAGGAAACCAGAGTACCCGGAGAAAACCCACGCAGGCCCATCGAGAACATACAAACTCCACACAGAAAGGTCCGAACCTGTATTTGAACCCAGGTCCCCCACCATGAAGCCGACACGCTAACCACTCCTGGGCGCTCCAATGTATTAATGTACTACCTAATGTGTTTGGTTAACATCATTATTTACTTGAATATATCAGAAATTGCAATATTTTAGGAGCAAGACAAACCACTCTGTATGAAGAGTATTCTATTGTATTATTTTTCATTAGATTCTGCAGGTTTACCTCTTTTTGAGTCTAATGATGATACACAAACAGACCCATTTTGTGTTTACTCTTCTCAAATGAACAGACAGAAGCAACCAGAAACCCCAAAATGAGTGAACTGGAGCAGCTTCGACAGGAGGCTGAACAGCTGAGGAACCAGATACGAGTATGTTGATTTTTTTTTTGGCCTATTTGCTAATAGTTTCCCGTGGATTCTATATTGTATGTGTTTTGTCAGTTGTCCTTCATCTTAATATGTTTTTTTTGTAGGATGCCAGGAAAGCATGTGGGGATTCCACCTTGACACAGGTGAGTGACAAACATTTGGTTGAGGATTTAGAAGTCATTGTCAACAGTGTTGTCAAAAGAAAATAATCATTATAAATATAAAATATATAAATATATAAAATATTCAAAAAAATACAAATTAACTTATTTATTAGCTATCTATTTATGTCTAAAATGTCTTTTCCTATATCTCCATTCTCACCCTCTTGCTACTGTGACAATGAAATTTCACGAATACGGGATGAATAAAGTTATCCAATCCAAATAAGGAGTGTCATATTTAGTTTTTGAGAACTATCTTTGCTCCTGTATCTAGATAACTGCCGGTCTGGATCCAGTGGGGCGGATACAGATGCGAACAAGACGCACCCTTCGAGGCCACCTCGCTAAGATCTATGCCATGCACTGGGGGTCGGACTCAAGGTGAGGATGCAGTTTGCGTACCGTTTATTTGTTTACGAGAGTGTTTCTAAGACAGAAGCATTGAGTTAAAAAAATAATAATAAATTCAAACAGAATCCATGATGAATGCTTTTGATTTTTTTATAATTGGAATTTTGTAATGAATGAATTTGCTAAATATTTAATTTATAGGTTTCTTTAAGGCACAGGTACCAAAGTGGCGGCCCGGGGGCCAAATCTGGCTCGCCACATCATTTAGTGTGGCCCGAGAAAGTAAATCATGAGTGCCGACTTTCTGTTTTAGGATCAAATTAAAATGATAGATATAGATGTATATTATATTTCCTTATTTCCCCCCCCTTTCAAATAAATAATTGCATTTTTTTTTAAATCACTTTTTTCTTTGTCTTTTTAGTTCAAAAATCCTTTTGTAAAATCTAAAAATATATACAAATATTTTCAGTTTTCCACTTTAATATGGAACATAATTAAAGAAAAATTTGGTTTCCTTTTGCAATGAACGGAATATTCAAGGCTTTTAATCCATTGCTTTTAATCCATTTATAAAAAAAGATATCTAAATATTATATCTAAAATGGTCTGGCCCACATGAAATCGACTTGACGTTAATGTGGCCCACGAACAATCCCGAGTCTGACACTCTTGCCTTAAGGGACTCGAGGTAAATTTGAAAAAATAAAATATTGGAAAATAAATAGAATACATATGAATATGTGCACATGATTACAACACATGCAAATGTTGCCTGCAGCATTTCCAAAACAATTAAGTCAACCACCCCCAACACTCAGCGGCTCCATTCAAAGGGCCCATTGACACTCAGGCCCTGTTCACATTTGTTCTGCCACTGTTCAGTATCAAGCGGTTTCTCAGATTTAAAAAAAAAAAAAAAGAGGAAAACTCATGATGGCACTCTTTCTGGGATTACTTTTGATGTCATTTTTTGCATAGCATAGCAGCAGGGGTCGGGAAGCTTTTTGACAGAGAGAGCCATAAACAATTCATATTTTCTAATGTTATTTCTTAAGAGCCACTCACAATTGAAAAGTAAAAATAGCTGAAAATGTGTGATTATTTTTTTGGTCATTTCACCACTTAAAGTACAAAAAGTCAAAATTCTTTTGACAACATTTAGTGCTGTTGCTAATAAATTCGTATCAATGACATCATGCATGCCGAACAGCAATAAAAAAACAAAATGATGATAAAAGTGGTAGTGTTAACACCACAGTGACTGACGCTCTTATCAGCTCTCTCACCAGTGATTTCCATATTTTACCTCACAGGTTAGTGGTGAGCCATATGCACCAATGAAAAGAGCCACAAATGGCCCCTGAGCCATACGTTCCTTACCCCTAACATAGCTAGTAGATAAACCAGCACTGCATGGTGCCAAAATGGCTACAGCACAAGAATATTGTACATGAAAACCTGTCTTATGAGAAAATATAACACAGATTTATAAAATAGTGGCCCATGAAAACTTTCCCAGCCTGTCAAATGCTTCTTTTGGAAAAGTATTTGTCCACCCCTGATGTGTGTCTCCACAGGCTTCTTGTTAGCGCCTCTCAAGACGGCAAACTGATCGTGTGGGACAGCTACACAACTAACAAGGTAGACTTAGCACATTCACACTTGTGTAACGTGTACAATGACATTGTCAGTGGATTCCCTACATTAGTAACACTCAACATTCTCACTTTCAAGAGTTTTCAGTGCTAAATATTGCTGATTGGGGTTACCTCATCTTGGTATTTTTAGATCCACGCCATCCCTCTGCGCTCCTCCTGGGTGATGACCTGTGCTTACGCCCCATCTGGGAACTATGTGGCGTGTGGAGGTCTTGATAACATCTGCTCCATTTACTGCCTGAAAACACGCGAGGGGAATGTCAGGATTAGCAGGGAACTACCTGGCCATACAGGTGAGAGTATCAAACTGATGATGCAATCACATGTCCATTATTCTTCTCACCGGGAAGTTGACGCGAATAACATGTTTAATTAACTACGGGCATGACGCTACCTTGTCATTGGTACATGGGTGACTGCTACCCATGTGTTCACCGGTCTCTAGAACCAAAAGACAGTTTTTGCGCTATAAAAAAATCCCTTTTTGTGTGTCAATTATTTGTCATAAAGATTGGGTACTCTGCTCTTGAGAAGATGCCACTTTTATATATGAAGGGCAGTTGTAAGAATCTGTAGAAGCATTGACCTACATGTGCAACCCCAATTCTAATAATGGTTTTCAGAAATTCTATATATTTACTCCCATTAGCCTATTTGTAAATATTTCTCCTGTTTTCTGCACGGTATATCAGGTTACTTGTCATGTTGCCGTTTCATTGACGACAATCAAATCATCACAAGTTCAGGGGACACCACTTGGTGAGTTTAACGCGTCAACTGGTAACCGTCCGGCTGGTTATTCCGGGTTCGACGGTGATCCGAGCCTCACGTTCTTTGCCCAAAGTGCGTTGTGGGATATCGAGACGAGCCAACAGACCACGGTGTTCTCGGGCCACACTGGCGACGTCATGAGTCTGTCCTTGGCGCCCGACCTGCGCACTTTTGTGTCGGGAGCCTGCGATGCCTCGGTCAAGCTGTGGGACATAAGAGACAGCATGTGTAGACAGACCTTCACAGGACACGAGTCAGACATCAATGCCATCTGCGTGAGTATCCATCTGAACAATGCTAGCCGTTGATGTAAACAAATATCAATTGGCACAACTTCCAATTTAGCTCACTTACCAAGTGCGTTGAGATTGGTTCTCGTCAACTGACCCGTAATCTGGCGTTGTCTATTTCAGTTCTTCCCCAATGGCAGCGCCTTTGCCACTGGCTCTGACGACGCCACCTGCAGGCTGTTTGATCTGCGCGCAGACCAGGAACTTAGCCTCTATTGCCATGACAACATCATCTGTGGCATCACCTCGGTGGCTTTCTCTCGTTCAGGCCGCCTACTGCTGGCGGGCTACGACGACTTCAACTGCAACATCTGGGACGCTATGAAGGGGGACAGGGCAGGTGGGTGCCGACCTCAAACCTATTTATTTTTTTCATTTTAGTCCATTGCCTTTCACTTACACAATTATGAGATCATTCAGAAATAACAACCCTCATATTGCTTTTTTGTGCAGACATATGCTTACATTTGCGCACCCACAATGAATGGCATTTTTTCCATATATAAGGCGCACTGTCTATTTTAGAGAAAATTTTAAGACTTAAGTGTGCCTTATAGTCGTGAAAATACGGTAATTGCTATTGACTTTCAGGTATGAAGCACTCACTACACAGTCACCTCTAGAGCCAGCCATTGTTGAGGTTTTGGATTTTTTTGTATAAAATCTTGCAGTGGGGGAGGAGCTATATGATGGAAGATTTTGTAAACTAAGATGGCATCTACATATTTAACAGTATTGTTTCAATTCAGGCATTTTTGTTTTTTTAATATCCGACAGTGGTGGTTTTCCGGTTTGTTTTTTTCCATATATAAGGTGCACTGGATTATAAGGCGCACTGTCTATTTTGGAGAAAATGTAAGACTTTTAAGTGCGCCTTATAGTCGTGAAAATACGGTATACCAATTACTTGTATGGCAAACTCTACCATCCGTAAGAAATGGAAAACCTTGGAAGTGTTCTTTTGTGTCAAAGACTTTTGTACTATAACCTCTAAGTAACATTAATGACATATACAAACTTGTATTTGTCTAACTTAACATACAGTAAAGTGCACATTTGAAATCCACCTTGTGGAATTAGGAGTATATCATTACAAAGTAGATTTAAAAAAAAAAATCAACGGGCCTAAGAAAATGAAATGTAAAATCAATTAAGTCTTAAAATCATCATATTAAGTAAATTATTTAGGCCAAATGGCAGTTGATAGTTTGACTTCAAACAATGACGGCTTTCATATTTACACATTGACCGCATTGTTGTGTTGTCACATTGTGAAGTAACGCATAACACAAGGCCCGCTGTGTTCTATGTGGGCTTAAGACGTCTTGGCTCTAGTCTGGAGAGCTAAACATTTGATCGTTAACAAGTCTTCTTTTGTCCACGCCGACCCTCCTCCAGGAGTCTTGGCCGGCCATGACAATCGTGTGAGCTGTCTGGGCGTGACTGATGATGGCATGGCTGTGTCCACCGGGTCCTGGGACAGCTTCCTCAAGATCTGGAATTAAAGAACGACACCCACATGCAACGACATACTTCTTGGAACACAAATGTTCGGACAATAAGTAAGGTCCAGCAAAGTGCGACACGTGTACATAAGACATAGTATGACAACTTAGTTTACAACAATCCTATGTGCGACCTTCAGCTGACTGAAGTGCACAAATGCAGCAGCAAGGCAACACTCAAAATACACAATGTATAAAACACACACATACACACACAGGCACACACATAATGTGACCAAACACAGTTAAATTGCTGTCTTTCTTGTATTAATACAAAAATACACATGACCCGAAGCTTTTTTTTTTTTTAAATGATATACACACACAAATACACTTCCCCTCCAGTGAGACACCGCTCAGAAGACATCGTTGAACAATTATGTTTTTGTTTACAGTGAAGTCCAAAATGCACTTAAGACAAATACAACCGTATTAATGTACTTTCTGTCTCAGTGCCACTTGTGTTGCAGTGATGCTTTTTCAGGGGAAAAATGTGGAAAGGAATCATCGGGTCAACTGCTAACAAGAGGGGGGAAAAAAGCGATGAAAAGGAAAAAAAAACACATTTTTGGACAAAAAAAACATGTTTTAGAAGGTTTTTATAGTTATATGCTCCATACGCATTCTATCTGTTTTGTTTTTTTACTCTTAATTTCTTCATGTCTCTCCGTGTGCCTCAGATACACTTCAAGGATTATTACTAGAGACTATTGAGAAGCAGTGAAAGTGACAAAAAAATGAATTGTTAAAGAGTCTTAATGAAACTAACCAGTATTCACGCTTTAATCTGGTTATCATGATGGTCAAATTGTACATATTAATAAATAATAGCCTCTCCTGCCAGTGAATGGAGTTTTTTTAAGTGATGCAAAAATGTACACACCATGTTTCAATGGAACAGTTAAATTGATGTGGTGTCATAAGGGTCATGACACATTGTTGGGGTGGGGGGAGGCTTAAATTCTAATAGCTGGCGCTTAAAAGTAAGATATTTCTAGGTAAAATTATGAGTCATGGAATGAAAGAAAATGTAAGAATATAGCGGCATTGTACAATGCAAATAGAATGACAATTATTTTTTCCTTTAATTAAATGTAGTACTACATATTTAGATTTTAAAGGGATTCAGCAACAAATGAGAATCTGTAACACGGTCAGAACTTGTAGTTTTCACATTTTAAATGAAGGAGATTATAGACATGAGAAATGTCAATTGTAACCCATTTGAACCATCATTAGATCAGCACTGGCGTCACCATGTGGCAAAATACATGCACGTCAGAATAACGTCATTGAGCACAATAAAACGAGTCAAAATGTGAGATGAATAGATTTTATTCTGCATTACACATGAACACAATCACTTGAAAGTTTTAAAGCGCTTATGTAATACACTTTGGAGATAACCTCTCACAAATTAACATCTGCAAACTAAAACACTGCAATGTTCACTGCCATTTAAAAAAAAAAGGTAAATGTTCAAATGTAGGAGTTTTATTTTCGATTGGCTTTACAAGCTCCTGTAAATTATGAGCTTTTTATCCATTGATCACAACCTAAAGAAAATGAGGAATTCTGTAATATCAAAAGATTGCGCATCACAGCTGATTGTGTAAAGTTAACAAAAGCCAAAATCCCTCATTGCAACAAAACAAGGAGAAAAAAAAATACTATACTTTGTAGGGAACACGTAATATTTATAATGAATGATTCACCAATCAACCAAACAACAATCTGGCTGCTAACTACTCACTTCTTCAAATGCTTGTATTGCTTGTTCTCACATACTTTGATGCATCCTAACTGCCCAAAAGCATTGTTTCAGCCTATATCAAGTTTTGGCATGTATCTAAAGCGACATGATAAACTGCCACTTTGCAAAAACTTAAATCAATTAAGAGCTACAGGCCTTCAAAAAGAAAATCTAGAAAAAAGAGATGTAATCCTTACACACAAAGGTTAGCTATTACAGTGGTACCTCGACATACAAGTGCCCCGACATTCGAGCAATTTGAGATACGAGTTAAATTTTGAGCAAATATTTATCTTGAGATACGAGACAAATTTTGACATATGACCAGAGACGCGAGAGGCTGCTCAAAAGAACATTATGGGCACTGTCTCCCTCCCCAAAACTCCCTCGTGTAATGTCGCTACAAGCACTGGGCGGAGCATTGCATTTTTTTCAGTGTTTTTTTTGCTCATTGGTCAGTGCGAATGGCGGAGCTTGTTCGCTAATACGAGAGGAGTATTTCTTCCCGGGCAAGTTGGCAAGTGGTAGTGTGTTATCCTATTGTGAGGACATTTGTGTACATCATTTTGTGAATATTTTGAAGGGAAGACAAAAGCAAACAACCCTAGGTAGCATCTAAAAGACAAGGTGGAGGCGGGGCATATAGAGCCAACCTGGGAGAAGAAAGATATCAAAATTTAAAACAAAATTAGAATTACGTTTAGTGTAAAGTGAGATTAGATTTATTTTTGAGTGTGTCCAAATTCATTTAAATTTGTTTATGTTATGTACGAGTGTGTTGCCATGCAAAAATCCCACCAAATTATTTGTTTTCAGTTCATTTCTATGGAAAACGTTTGTTTGAGTTACGAGAAAATCGACATACAAGCCCAGTCCCGGAAATTAAGTTTGTATCTCGAGGTACTACTGTATGTAGACAATAATGTCTTTTTTTAGATGGATATAGTAAATCAAATGGAACTTCAAAAAACTAGGAATGCACGGCCATACATAGCATATCCACCCCCATAAAGCGAATTCATCACATTTATTGATTAAAGTCAATTTTTTAACCAACATCTGAATGAGATTTGATGACAATTATATCGAGAAGAAAAAGCAAGTGTGACCAGGAAAACATCTCTGAGGCCCCTTTGATTAAAGACAGAATAATACAATGACTCCATAATTGGCTTTAAAACTTTGCAAAGTGCAAATAAAATTGAATCTACTCACACAAGTGAGATCAATAAATTATCCAAATCGTCCTTAAATGTTTTGGGTTACTGACAAAGTTCTGCCCTTAAGTATAAATGTATATATATATATATATATATATATATATATTAGTGAGTCAAATGTGTGCCCCTAAATATTTCCTTAGTGTCGACATTTCATGTTAGAAGCAACTGTTCTTACTAAAAATAAAAACATTCGTCAGAAGGCCTGAATTATTCCATTGACACTGTGCTTTTACATATGCATCCAATAACAGACGAGATTAATTTATTATGAATAATTTCAGGAGTCTGGACCATTAGTCCATGAAACCAGTTTGGGATCAACTTTCTATGATGTCTATGGTGCATCTTTTTGTGTGCTTGACATGCAGACTATGGTTGTTTGTGCAGGATACCCGGCAAAGAGTATTATGCCAGTGTAGTGATTGCAGAAAGTTCTATGATTGACCACATTTCTACTTCAAAAGCAAGAGCCCTCAAGCAATGTGTCCCATGCCTGATACCACCTATAGCTAGCTGCTTGGGCTTATTACAAAGAGTGCACACCTTTTACGTTACTTTTACTGTCCCATCCTAGCTACCGACATAACCTCATCTACAACCACACAGTTGACTTATTCATACCTGACGAGCAACTGAGAAAATATATCGTCACACATTGTGCTTTGACAAACATAGCGGTAGACGTTTTGCTATAATACAAATCTCTCTAAGACAGATATACATTCACGGTTTCTCTGACTGATTTACATATATATATTTATAAAATAAACCTCTCGAAATATAATCTGGCTACTTTCTCCATGACTAAGTTACATTAGCAACAAAGTGTAAACGCCAACCTTATGACATTCTACTGTCTGAGCGGATGTTACTAAACACATTTTACAAGTATGGCTTTTCTCTATGCTGGCTCCCACTCTTGAGTTATGCCGAACTTTTCATAGGATTCAATGAACATTTCCAACTTTGTTATTGCCAATTTCACAATGACTACTCTTTGAAGAATCCTGTTTCAAATGATTTAAGTGCACTTTAAGGGGCAGATGACAACAATCAATACAAGAGTACGTATTATGCCTCCTATTCTGGTTATTGAGAGACTGGGGGCGAGGCTTAAAAACCATCCGATAATATCTTCTGACATTGGTGTCCCAACCCCAAGGCACTGCTTAAACTGTAAACATGGCAGGTTGAGAAAATAAACGCAAAACATGCATGACAACAGTCCTATACGAAATGTAGGCTATGGCACAATAATTTGCTAAAAAATAGGGGAAAACTGCTTTTTACAGCTTATAATAGTTCAATGGCTTACATGCACAATCTTTGTGTATTCATCACTTTTGGTTTCACAATACATCATCTTCTGGTAACCCAAAACCATTTTTATCAACAACTCCTACCAAGTTTGCTGCAACTCTTTATGTTATAAAGCTAAGCACTTTAAACTGTGCTTGCTAATGCTGTCAAAATTCCGTTTTTCTACATGAAAACCATTGTCACTACACAGAGACTGGAGAAGACTGTTTGGTTATCTAGGTGGGGGGGTTAAGAGTCTCCTCAACCTGGCAAGATCAGACCTTTAGACCTGTATTCTTCCCCCATGTAGCAGGGTATACAGTACCATGACCTTCAGCAAAATGCACGAAAAGAAATCCATCCTTACGAGACCTTTATGAGACTAAAATCCTGTCTTTCTGTCAGCTCAGAACAAATATTAGCTGTGGTGCGGTACTGTTCCTAACAGTTCCACGCAACAACTGGATTATTGAAGAGTATAGCAAACCGTTGTGGTAAATTATATCATCACGCTGTCTTAACACGATCAGCCACATTAACACAATCTCCTCAAACAAAGACTTCACAATAACACGATATATTGAAATATAATTACAGTAGAGCAAAATCAAGAATACCGGTAATTCAGAATCACAACATATAAATATTGAATTTGTGGTAAATCTATGAAAATGTTCGATATGAGTTTGAGGCTGACTGATTTGCCTCCAAGAAAATAAGCAAAGACATTTGACAGTACTCTCAATGAGTACTGCACAGTTATGATGACTTTCAAAAACGAAGGATGGCTTATCGAAGACGAATGAAAATGTGAGAAAAAGCAGGACTCCCCGATCCGCTCTTTTAGGATAAGCTGGCCCCAAATTTCCCCTTTTCACTAAGGCCTTTAAGCCTGTGTGAAATTCTCACGAGCCCCGAAACAACCGGGAGAAAAGTCACATCAGATGGGCATACCAGTATTTTCTATGCTTGCGCCGCGTGTTATCACAACAAACGGTGTCTATGCCGGGAGAGATCGGAAAATGATTTTCTCACTAACGTTATATACAGCTCAACTTGAACATACTACACTGTTGGTAAATAACTCCTTCTAATACCTGGAGAACCATCTAGGAATGTACAGTACTTCACAATTGGAAACTAAACATTGATGAAAGAGTATGGTCCACCGAGTAATGAAGAACAGGGCAGGATTAAAAACAGTCAAAACTATTAAATGCTATAAACAATTGCAGTTCAAGCAGTGATTTCTTGTGTGAGCTTCACTGATAAATTATTGTTATTGGGGCCATGAAAGTGATTAAAATAGTATATTTGCATGTATGTATAAATAAACATAGACACACAAACTTCGATTGCTCATTCATGTGTCTATGAGAATGTTGGATGCACTTCTGCCTAAAAAACCTACTGGCTCAGAGATAGAACAGAGCAGCTGTTCATTCACCAATTCATGATGCAGTTCCTGTTCAAGGTCATGAAGTACACCTGGCTGCTGCCTCCCGATCGCACTGAAGCAAAGAACACCTGAGAACAGAGAGAGAAAGAGAGATTAAAATTCATTCACTTTCTGAACCGGTTTATCTTCACGAGGGCGCGGGGGGGGGGGGGGGGGGGGGTGCTGGAGCCCATCCCTGCTGACTTTGGACCAGAATCGGTGGCCAGCCGATCGCAGGACACGAGGAGACGGACAACCATTCACGCTCACATACATACCTACGGGCAATTTAGAGTGTCCAATCAGCCTACCATGCATGTTTTGGAAATGTGGGAGGAGTACCCGGAGAAAACCCATGCAGCCCCGTGGAGAATATGCAAACGCCACACAGGTGGACCAACCTGGATTTGAACACCCAGGGCCCAAGAGCTTTGAGGCCGACGTGTTAATCACTCATGCCGCCGGCCGGGCCAGATATTAAAATAATGAAATATTTTAGTCAATCAACATTTTGCTTGAGTGACTTTATCTCTCTTATGTTTCATCAGGCAAAGTAGAGTCAAAAGTATAGAAATGTTTAAATATAGTGTACTAGTACAATAATAATAAGAAGAAGAAAAAATAGCAAATAAAAAGCAGATAGCTGAAAAAAACGAACTGATTTTTTTCAATATTTTGTAACATCTCATCACTAATCTGTTTGTATTTCTTACCTTGTCATTTCTCTCGCAAAGGAACTTGAGCCTTTGAGCTCTCTTGTGCATGAAGACGCCATCCAGGTGGCCAGTTTCCACAGATCGGATCTCAATGGCTTTTTCACCCCAGCCCATGATTTGATTAGAGCAGATATGAGCTGCGGATTACAACAACACTTAGTTTACAAGTAAATTTCGGCTGCTGAGTCCATTTTTTTACCCCCCTCGGATCCGTACCGACAGACGTGGGCATTTCTCCCCATTGCAGGACCACGTCCTTAATAATGCGCCCATAAGTATTGACGTAGACGCCTTCGTCCTCGTAGCACAGAAGCATCTCCATACCATCGGAACTGGGCAGGAAAACGATAGCGTGGGGAGTCACTTGGCTCTGGATCTGTTGGCGAGCAAAGCGGATTTGAATCCCAATCGGCGGTGCAACTCCAGAGCTGCGCAACCTACATGAACCGGGATGTAAATGTCATAGTTGTTCCCAGAGTCCACATCGATGGCGTGGAAGCCTGCGCAGGAACCGTAGATGACCTTTAACCTCTGACCCTCCTCTACAGTCAGGTCCACAAGGACGGGCCTGTGTGGCAGGTCTGCAAAGGACTGGTATTTGCAAGAAGTACATTGAAATGAATAAGAGAACACGACTGGATAAATGATCCCCTGTGAACGCTATAATACCTTAAAGGCCATGAATTTGTGATAAGGCTTGGGTGCCCAAGCATACACTTCCACAGCATTCTTCAAAGCAATCACCAGGAACTTTATCCTCTCGTATTTCACTAGAGGGGACAACCACAAGGACATTTGATCTGGCATACCCCTAATCAATCATTCACACAGCTAAATTTACAGTGGATGACAATTTATCCTAAGCAATAATAAGTCTGTCACTCACCAACTTTATAGTGCACACAGCCCTCCATCTCCCCCACAGTGGTCCAGCCTTGCTTCTTCTCCACTTCAGGGTCATTATGGAGGATCTTATTCCTCAGCCAAGACAGGTAGTAAACACGTACCTTATTTTTCTTGCCTTCAGTGGAACAACAAGTTTGCTTTCAGTTACACTTATCTTGACTGAGCCCATGATTTAAAAAAAAAAAAAACTCGCAAGTGGAGGAAGATAGAAGAATGATATATAGAGGGACGAGAAGGGCGAGAGGGGCCATTCCAAAAACATGCATGGTAGGCTGATTGGACACTAAATTGACCCTAGGTATGAGTCTGAGCATGAATGGTTGTTTGTCTCCTTGTGCCCTGCGATTGGCTGGCCACCAATTCAGGGTGTCCCCCACCTATGGCCCAAAGTCAGCTGGGATAGGCTCCAGCACCCCCTGTGATCCCAGTGAGGATAAAGCGGTTCGTAAAATGGGATTATCTTCATAATTGTACTTGTGTATTTATAATTTTCTATAGGAGCGTTCATATGGTAAGTAGTATTAATAGGGGTGATCATACTTTGCAGTTTTTCAATGATAGCGGTCATGTCTGGTCTACATTTTCCTGCGATATTTGAGGGATTACTGCATACATACATACGGGTTGAACAGTATTGACCTGAAATGGTGATGAGCAGGTTAAGGCCCTCCAAAACATCCATCTGTTGGAACCTGCGCGAGTTGATGAGTGGATAAACTTTGCCCTGTCCACTGCGGTCGAGTAATTTCAAACCATTCTCTGTTCCCACCAAGAGGTTCACACCTTGAGACACACATTCAGAAACAGTAAATGGGGTATTTTAACATCAGAGTACTGGGTTTGAACGGATTTTTTGTATCTTCTTATGAGATGGTGAATGCCTTGGTGAACATTTCTTTGAAAATTTTTATGTCTCATTCACCATTGGTATTGACAGCGATATATTCATCAAGTTCACTTGCAGTGCGATGGCTGGCAGTGAATGATCTTGTTTCAGTGTCAATGACAGCCATCAATTGATTAAAGAGGTAAAAATAAGGGTTTATAAAATGGTGGAAAGATTTTTTCCCCCCCAATTTCGAAAAAAAAGGAATTGAATTTTATATAGTGTAAACGTTATCGATCAGGGGCATGAGAATTCTACTGAACATTACTAGGCTACTAATGCTAAACCGTTTATGGGTAAAGGTCAAAGGAGTTTGATTGATTGAAATAAAAATGATATTATATTGTTCATTGCTCAGAATTAGCAACACAAAGTCTCCATATGTATCCGTCATGGTTCCTACCCCAAAGCGCTGCACACAGGATCTCCGAGTTGAACCTCTTCTTGTATTTTCGGATCTCAGGTGTATCGGTTTGGGGCCGTGTGTTGGTGGGATTCACATTCACCATTGAACCTTTCCTTACCTCCATCTTCAGCTGTTCAAATCTTGAGCCTAAATATGATGGAAGCAATGAGAAGGAGCTGATCAGATAAGGAAAATAGGGTATCATGTTTGACTGAAAAACTATTGGACTATGATTGATGATCACCTTTAAAAGGTATAAGAAATAATGAAAAGCCCTCAGACTTACTGGCAACAGAGATGTTATCCTCAGTAACTCCTGGCGTCTGGTACATGCCAAGATCCACAAAGGTGGTAAAGGAGGACTTGCCAGTTGCCTTAACCAGACATCTGGATTGGTACTGGTCAGAAAGAGGATAAGTGCAACACAAATGTTTACTTTTGGCTGCCATTAACGGCGATAAACATCTTTGCAGAGTTCCTCACCGTCCATATACCTTGGACATCTATTGCTGTTAATTGGTATATCAAATATATATTTGACTACCAACAACAACACATACTAGTTAAATACTATGCCGAGAAACAGCAAAAAGCTAAAAATAGCATTTATTAGATTGTGCATCCTATGTGTGCAATGTAAGGCAGAGTGCCAAGCAGCACTTTGCATAAAGAAGACATCAAATTAAAACAAGTAGTTAGGGCCGCTATAGTTAGCATCACTCTTACATCATACACAGAGTCCTTCCCAGGGGATGAGTGTGTGGCAGAATCAGTGGGTGAGTGAGATGGCTGCACCACATCCGGCAAGTTGGTGTATCCATTTTGGCTCCTCTTCTCTGGAGTCTTTTAGGTACAAGACAAACATGGATACCAACCATTTACATATTGCAAATGACTCGGAAATGCATCATACACTGAAAAATACACAGTGTATATTAAATATAGGCAGCACGGCGGATGAGTGGTTTTGTGTTTGTCGTGTGTCGTGGTAATGTTCTCCTGGGGATTGAGTGGGTTTTCTCCGGGTACTCCGGTTTCATCTCATGTCCCAAAACCATTCTTGGTAGGCTGATTGAAGACTAAATTCCCCCCTTAGTATGAGTGTGAAAGTGAATGGTTGTCCATCTATCTCTTTGTGCCCTGCGATTGGCTGGCCACCTGAATGAATGATTATACATAAAAATCAGTTCCTCCCACAGATTTGACTAAATCTATGTTAGTGAGCACCTGTCATTCCATGAACCTCATAGGTGAAGCACACCAAAATAGAGTCTATGATTCTTGCACAGGTGTGCCCCATGGAGCCCACAATAAATGTCTGCACTTGACAACACCGTATCCATCTTGAGTCACGTAACTCATGGTTGCTCTCACCCTTTGCACCAACATGGTCTGATCTCCATATCCTCCAGCATGCTCTCCTTCACCCTCGTCTTCATGAACAACCATGGTATTAACCGAATCGGTATCAGCGTCCCTGTGACTATAATCAAACGAGGGTGAAAAGATTAGTTTTGTTTAACCATTTCTTCAAGTTACTTTATTAATGAGAATGTTACCGATCAGCGGAACTCTCTTCATCTTCGACACCCTCTCCATTTTCACTCTCCTCACTACTCTCACTGCTCTCCGAAGAAGAAGAGTAATCATTGGCTTTGACTGGAGGTCTTGGTTGCTCCTCAGCTCGTTCTTTGGCAAAGAGGCCATGGTCCTGCAACATATACCACCATTCATTTGAATAATAAAAAAAAAACATTTACCTTTCACTATATAAAACATGATTAAGGCAAGGTGACTAAAACAACATTGACAAAAAAACGACGGCGAAAAGCACTTTAGGCCATAATTGTTTTAACCATTCACACACACACAAATACAAAATTTAAAAAAAAATTACCTTTTCCTTAAAAAAAGCAACTTAATCTTTGAGCATTTCTTGCAAGTGGATGCAGATGCATGCACATTGAAATTCTGGAAATACACGATACTAACCTCTCCTATGGCTCTCTTGTAACTCTACAATCGAGACAATGTCAACATGATGTAAGAAGAGGGACAGCATGATGGGGAATAAGTGGAAAGGGTGTGTTAAGGTTAGGAGAAAATACCCATAATTAATTGTTAACAGAGGGTAAGTGTGACAACAGATGACATGCATGTTATTTTCCAGTTTAAGAATCCAAAACATATTTTGCTGGCACCCAAAAGCAACGTTTGCATTTGCAAAACCGCAGAAAACGGTTTCAAAACACTTACAGCTGGACGACCTGGACGAGAGGATGTGCGAGATTCCCCTGGTTTCTGACGACTATCATGTGACAGAATGGGTGAATCCATTTTGGAGGAAGCTGAAAATAATAATAGTGGATCATGTTTTATGAAGTTATGGACTTCGAGGACAAACAGTCTTTCAGCACAGAGCGACTCACTGAGGATGCGATGCCTTTCCAACGAGCCCGTCTGTGGCAGATTAGATAGCATGCCAATAGTGTCACCTCTCTCCCAGCGATCGTTTCGGCTCAGATCTGGATTACTGCACAGAGGACATGATTGGTGACAAATCACAATCAAATTCCACAAAGGTAATCAGAAACCTCTTGTTTGCTTTAGTTTTCTTTTGTGTGCAAAGACCAAGAGACTATGAACCACCAGTGAAAATTGATGGTCAAAATGATAATTCTTATATACTATTTAATATATTTCTAATCATTCTTTGGTTACATTATTTTGTACACTTTACCAAATTGTAATGAGCACACTTATGTAGGTGCTTCTTTAATAATGTGTTGGCATACTTCCATCGATTAATCACGGGATTGTGTTTTGCCCTTGTTATTAGTCGCAAAAATAAAAACTTCCCGACCGAGACCGAAAAGCACACTTGTAGTGACGTTTCAGCCGACAATTTCAAGACGACACATTTTCAGTGCATTACTACAACAAACCAATAAATCTATTAAAGCACTTGAATGACCAAAAATGTACCTGGCTCTCACTGGATGCCGAATACCAGAAGTCAGGTTGGTGTTGAGAGCCGTAGCAATCGATGCAGTCCTTTGAGGAATCTGAGGGTTCAGATTTATTAGATGTTTAAAAATGATATCTTAAAAGAAATAGGTCTCCCACCCCGCCCTAAACAAAATGAAATATGTTAAATAGAGTCCCCTTTCTCGTTTAACCTTGGGTGGGAGTTCCACGTCTGGTAAACGAATCCAGGGCCCACGATCCTCCCTGTTTTGGTGAGCCAGCGGTGCAGGGGTCTCAGAGGTGGGGTCCGAATTTTGACGCACTAGCTCTCTGGAATGGATAGGACGGGCTACGGGGGCCAGGGAAGGGTCCTGGGTAGGGAATGCGGACATGGTCTTAGTAGGCTGGTCGCAGAGAGACTGGGAGCGTGGTACAGGGGCAGCGTAAGGTTTTAGAGGAACCAAGTGAGCCATCTGGAACTTGAAGGTGGCAGCAGGAGCACAGGAGAATGAAGGAGTGCAACCCCAGAAACAAAGCCAAGCAATTGAGGAGAGAAAGAAGGATCATTAGCTTGTAAAGTTAGTAGAGAAAGCATTTTGCTGAAAAGTAGTTACAGCAGAAGAATGTGGTTTCATTCATAGTGGGTTCATATTTTCCAGCACCAACCTTGCCCTGCCCTCCTTGAGGTTCGACGGGTCTCTGCATGGGCGGGGTTTGAGAAGACTGTCCCACTCCAGACTGGCTGATCGAGTCCGAGCGTGACTGGATGGCAGTGTCAGAGACAGTGCTACAGATTTTAGGAGAGCCCTGTCTGTTCAGCTTACTCCGCTCCTCCACCTGGTTGAAGAATGACAGTGAAACTGTAGGGTGGCTTTGTGTTGTGGGATTGGTAATCACCATTCAGTTGTAACAGGTTTACCTCTCGGGCCCATGTGGGTTTATTGTTGGGCTCCAGGTTCTTGTTATAGTGGTAAAGCTGGGGTTTCTTTTCTTGTTGCTGCTGCTGCAGAGACACCAGGAAAGCATGCTCCTGTTGAAGTTGCCTCTGTAGTCGCTCCGACTGACGCTGCTCCTCCAGCTGCTTGCGCTTATACTCCTGATCAAGGAAACACACAATGGTCAGTCATAAAGTTGCAGGAACCAGACGAGAACACGAGAAACATTTTGCCAACCACCAAGCAAATAGAAAAACTAAAATTCTTAAAATTTCACTATTCATAATAAACGACTGTCACACGGAAATGGAAAAGCAAAATTTTGAAAAATAATTGCAGTGTCACGGTTAATACCCCTGCAAAAACTATGACACAGAAATTAAGGTCCCATTGTCACCCCTGGGGTATTTTACTGAATTCTATAGCTTGGAATTCAATACGCCAAAACTCTCAGTAATTAAGTTTGTAAAATAAACCTAAAAAAGCGCCAAAAAATGTCTTAATTCCATTTTGCTGTTGGTCACTTACTGGAAATAAGCGAAAGTGGGCTCTCTCATCGGTTTAGTTACACATAGCTGTGGCATCCAGCGTTTTAGTACTTTCCCAACGGATTCAATCCTTTTTAGTGAAAAAAATGGTTAATATGTGTTGTGTATGGAACAATGGTTAATAAATGTTGTGTAGGAAATTGCTCCAACACGAACACTACCGGTAGAAGCCTCTATTTTTAATTCGTCCGAATGAGTAAGCTAGGGTAGTTAAGCTCATAGAAAGAAGTGAACCAGCCAGTAAGCAACCTACACTCTTGTTTGGATCAAAACTGAATACTGCTTTGACCAAGAGACAAATGTTGTGTTGCCAATGAAGAGTTGTGAACGACCTGGAACCCAAATCAACAAGGCAAGGCAAGCAGCGGTGCACAGCTCTTGTCCTTTAGGGGCCCTAGCCAATCTGCTTTCCATGTCTCCCTTCACCAACACACTTGAATAAAATGATCAACTCATCAGCAAGCTGTCCAAAAACTTGACAACAATTCTGGCTATTTGATTCAGATGTTGGTGGAGGGAGACAAGAAAGAAAGACAGGATAGGGGCTCTCGAGTTTTCTTGAGTCTTGATCATTTATCTTTTAATACACTTTAACAAGATTCCATCACGGATAAAAGGTGGTGGTTTTTGCATTGAAATAAGAATGAAAATGTCAGTCGTCTTACATTCGGGGTCGAGACATTTTCCCCAAAGCTAAATGACGAAAGATATCTTTAAAGCGAATTCTGAACACTTTGATGTCAATGCAGTTATTGCAATTTTGTTATTTTAACACAGTAAATTTAGATTTCAAAATCCGGAAGACAGTCATTTACAAATGTGATTGCGCTTTAGTTTCCATATTTAAATGTTCAGATATTAAGATGTGATAGAAAGTTTTTATAAGATTTGAATGAAGCAAAATAACATGCTTTTTCTCTTGAATATATGTTATAATCATTTGTATCATATTTACTGTAATTATTTTATGTATAAAATTGAATTTGGTGTTCAAAAAGTATTTTTTCAAGCTCGAGTCTTGAAAAAGAGGGGGTGGTCTTATGTCGTCTTATATTTAAGCCAATTGGGTAGTGAGTAAAAACTTGTGATACTGGGACTATAAAATAGCGCATTCACTTGCTGTGAATCGGAAAAGAATGTTGTTTTGTTTTTTTGCGAGCCATGTAAACCGAATGGTAACCTAACTCTGCTTGTGAAGTTGAAGATAGAAACTTAATCACCCAAAAGTAAGGGTTATTTACCATAAGCAGTGCCTGCTCCTGAAGCAGCTGCTGCTGAAGGATTTCAAGCTGCCGCTGCTCTTCTTCTAACTTATGTCTAATAAACTCCTGAGGAGAGGCGGGGGGACAGAGAATACAGGAATAAAGGTGTAAAAGAAGAAAGCAAATACGTAAGAGGAGGGGAGGCGGAAGGAATCATACAATGGTTACGTAACGTTCAGACAGTCAGGAGGAACCACAAAAAACACAGGAAACAGTCAGCCACTTCAACACAGCTATTGTTGCTATTTGGGAATTCCATCAAGAAATCAAAGCAAATATTATCGTCATTATCAGTGTTGAGAGTCATTGATTAACTGATTGGCATTAGCAAGAAGTGCTAACAAGTGATTGTGATATGATAACAGACAGTTTGGAGAGGAGACAAGAAACCAAAGAGGAGACAGAGAGAGTTCACCCACAGAAAACTCATCTCTGAATAAAAAGACTAATTTGAAACCTTGCTGCTATGGCAACCAACTCATGGAATTTCACCACTTGCACAGGGGTTGCTGTTTGACACACCCACACTTCACCCTTATTGGCTGACTATTGTGGCTCTCACTTGTGGTTGGTTACCTGTTCTCTTTCAGCCAACCTTCTATCTTCCTCCCGTCTCATATCGTCGAGTCTCCGATGGGGACCTTTTTCTTGCTGCCTCACCATCTCTCTCTCCTTTCTCTGTTGCTGGGCGAAAAAAAGGGCGACAGGAAAAATAAATGAACACGGGCAACATTTGCACAGGAAAATTTATAATTGATAGAGTGCTGAAGGGGAAAACTGCGGATATTAATGCAGAGCTGGAAACAGCACCAGGAATATTAACATCTCGACCAATCGTTTTGCATTCATAATGCTTCAAAACTAAAAAACATTTCATCTATAAATAATCGAAATACGATGCTGCCATATTGTTGGTTGCTGAAAATGGATCATTATGAAGACATTATGTACACCAAATGAAGAGAAGCAGTGATTACTATGACCAGAATATATTGTACACTAGTTCACATTATGATCCATGATTTAAATATCCTTATAAGTCAAATTTATATATTATTTAATTAGCAACTTTTAAGTTGAAGACATCCATTTTATCAATTCCAAAATGGTAGCAGGCATGCTCCTTCTCAAAATACCCCCCCCCCAAAAAAAAAGCACTGCCTAAGGTTCAACATACAGCGCCGTGAAAAAGTATTTGCTACTTTTCAGAATTCTGTATTTTTTTGCATATTTATCACACACAAAGGTTTGTGCCACCTTTGGCAGCATTAACTGAAATTAACCATTTAGGATAGTTTGTAATGAGTCTTTCACGACGCTTTGGAGGAATTTTGGCATCAATTACACAATATTAGAGGTTTTCTAGTATGAACAGCCCGTTTCAAATCCAAACCCAGCATTTCAATAGGATGTAAATCCGGAATTTGACTTGGCTACTCAGAAACCTTAACTTTGTTTTTTTTTAGCAATTCAGAACTAGACCTGCTGGTGTGCTTTGGATCGTTGTCATGCTGTGTGCTCTAAGAACGCTGGTGTTTGAGCGCAAGAACTGAGGGCCGGACTTTTCCCTTCAAAATTTTCTGGTAGACAGCAGAACTCATTCATCCATCAATTTCAGCAAGTTGTCCAGGTCCTGAGGCAAAAAGCAGCCCCAAACCATCACACTGTCACCACCATGCTTCACTGTTGGTATAGTGTTCTTTTGATGGAATACTGTGGCAACGAGCCGCACCCCTTACAATAAATTCAACTTTTGACCCTTAACTCTGCAGAATGTTCTTCAACAAGTGTGGAGGATCATCATGATGTTTTTTGGCAAATGTAAGACGAGCCTTTGTATTCATTTTGGACAACAATGGCTTTTGCCTTGGAACTCTGCCATGGATGCCAACTTTGGCCAGTGTTTTTCCTATAGTAAAGTAATAAACATTGACTTTAACTGAGGCCAGCAAGACCAGCAGTTCTTATGATGTTTTTCTAGGTTCTTTTGTGACCACCTGGATGAGTCATTGTCACACTCTTGGAGAAATTTTAGCTGGATAATCATTGCATAATACATTTCTTATGATTTAAAAGATCAAAAATGTATTTTGATGAAAATATATACTTTACCAGTTTGGGGAAGATATTATTTGGAATAAACTAGTTTAGAAATCAAAAAGTGGCACTGTGTTGTATAGTCAGTGATGTAATATATAAAAAATATTTTTTGTTAAAATATTTTATGCTTCATATTAAAGCTGAACAGGACTTCATGTTGAATGAAGGGACATATGATGAAGATAAAGGGTGAGACTAGATAAGTTGTTTTCTTCGTACACTAGTTTAATAAGCTAATAATGCTTAGCGTGCGTTAGAGAGAATGCAAAGTTCATCTACTTTTGAAGTGTGTGTGTGAATGTGCGAGTCCCGGTTCATTGATATGTATGCAACGTCCATTACGCCACCTTATACCACCATTGTCCTGTATCGTATCTATAACAGTCATAGTGAGGAATTTATGTTATCAATTTTTCATTGTTTCCCTTGTTGAATAGTTGAGAATGACTTCTAAAATTTGTAAAAAGAAAGATAACGCACTGTTATGACCGTATACTGAACGGGTGTAATTGTACATTATATTTTGTGTTCTAACGTGTTGCCATAATATATACGGATATAATTGTACATTATGGGTTTAATAAGAGATATCAGTAAAGTTGGATTGAGGAACTATCGTGGTTATTTTTCCCCGTCTTTCCAGCATAAATGCAGGGTTTAACATATACATTAGTATGTTTTTTACTTTTGTACAAATAAAAATGAACTAGATGATACCTCTTCCAGTCGTCGGCGTTGCTCTTTTTGTTCCTCAATGCGTTTCTGTCTGTCATGCAGCAATTGTCTCTTGTGTTCTTCAGGGTCCCTACGCTGAGCAGCCAATTGCGCCTGCTGCCTCTTGTGAGCCTCGGACCGCTCCTTGTTCTCCTGTTGGAGACGCTGGAAGTCCCGGCGCAGGGTGGACTCTCCAGGCACATTCAGGATAGAGCTAAAAATCAATTAAGAAAATGAAGATCATTTTAAACTACAAAACCGATTCAATATTATTGCAGAAGAAATCTTGCATAAAAAAACAACTTATAGAAAAGCATTGGAAGCACTTGGTTTTGTATATCTTTCAATGCATAAAAGGTGATTTTTCTCAATCGACAATACAAACTGTTGCTATGTCATAGAGGGTTGCGCAAACAATTTTTTTATTTTTTATTTGTGCGTTTGTCATCATGAACAAGTTTTGACTTGCGTTTGTTATGTTTAGTACCTTGTGCCACAACATGTTATGCGTAGTTGCACAGTTTTGCTTTCAGAAACATAATTAATTTAATTTTCTTTTGTTTTACAAATGGATTTTAGATGAGACTTATTTTGATAATGATAGACAGCTGAAAGTGAGCTCTGGAATTAATGTGGGCGCACATTTTCATTTTATCTCAGTGCAATTAGGTAAAATGGTAAAATACACATTAGGTTTTTCAGGCAAATCTAGTTTATTTACACTTTTAAAAAATTACAATTGAGCATTTGTTTTTTAAAAATAAATCTTAAACATCTCTCTAAACTATATGGAAATAACAGGAAGGCGAAATGCAATTTAATTAAAAAACAAAGAATACCTGGACTCTCTGTCATCGCTACGATTTTCATCTTCTTCATCACTACCGCTGTACTCATATTCCGTCTCCTCTGTGATGGCAATCAGATTAAGAGTCAAACCATTAAGATATGTTGATTCTATATCATAGCCATGACAACTCAGTGATTTCTCATTTCACATTTTATTTACTGACCTTTCTCGCCTCTTTTTTTGCGGGTGCGGTCAATGTGGTCTTTAAGCTGAATTCGGACCTGGCGTTCAGTAGGCTGATCCCTGATGAAGGAATGCTTGAGGAGCTGCTCTGTGGATGGTCGACTGGGATATGTCTTCACAAGGCAGGCCTCAATAAAGTCAATAAATTTCTTGGACCTGAGAGAAAGGGGAATTTTGTGAATGCTAAGAGTTAGGAATCCATTGCCAGCTGGCTGTCTTATGTCAAGGGCGGGTATTATTAACCAATGATCTGACTAAGTCAATTTTATTTCGTTATTTTTGGAGAGGCACTTGAAATTGAATGACAATATCAAAAAATGAGCTATGTCGATTTGGCCTTCGAAGGAGGTCATTAATATTCAAAGCGTCAGTTGCATAGCAAGTGGTTCTGAGGTCAAAAGTGGACAAGTTGACATCTATTTGTTGCAGAAAAAAATCTATCTTGCAATTGCAGTCAGGTAATTACAGTGATCCTTCTTCACTTTGCGGCTTTACTACATCCTAGAATTAAAAAAAGTTCATAAAAATGTAAAAATTCCCCCCTCGACTCAAGCAGAAGCCACTCCTGTCTTCCGCTTGCCACTAGGAAAATGGCGAAAGACACACTTATTTATTTAATTATTTATGTATGTACTAATGCATATGTACAGTTGTGGTCAAAGGTTTACAAATTATGAAGTTTGGTTCTTTTATGGCGCTACTAAGGGTGAACAGAGAAGGGATCAAATCTGCTGGGTCAAAAATATACATACAGCAGCGCTAATATTTGGTAATATGTCTCTTGGCCAATTAGGCGCTTTTGGTAACCTTCCACAAGGTTCTGGCAAGCTTCTGGTTGAATCTTTGACCATTCCTCTTGACAGAATTGGCACAGTTCAGTTAAATTTGATGGCTTTCCTTTTCCAATCACTCTATCATTGTTCTTGTGTACTTGTATTTCTGCATAAGCGCAAAAAACATGTATTGTGGTAGTAATAATGGGGGTGATCTTACTTCTCTGTTTCTCCTTTATCGTGGCCATGTCTGGTCTACGTTAAACGCAATATTCGAGGGATTACTGTATACATTATTTCAAACAGTATTATGTAAATATTTGAACAACTTTATTCTGCATTCCTTGTGTTTAAAAGAAATATTTTCCTTTTAATGAAATTGAAAGAATTTAACTCACCACTTTTTTGATTTAAGTTTAGGGGGAGGATTCCTGGGAATCAGGAAGAGTGCCCTCATTGGATGCATGTCACAGAGGGCTAAAAAAAGAAATCAAGCGTGTTAATATATGTACAGGTCAAAATCACAGACTTCCGTGTCTTGGCCAGCTCTCGTATGCTCGTATCTTAAAATTTGTCTCGTATCTCAAGGCAAACATTTGCTCGGAATTTTACTCGTATCTCAAAGTCCTCGTATGTCAAGGTATTGCTGTACTGTATGATTTAGCACGTCGGCCACATTAATGTCATACACTCCAGCACATAGTGTCTTACAAATAATAGTTTAACTATTTATGCAATGACCCCCCCCCCCCCCCATGTATTCTCAAACATGGGCACAGCTGTTATCCAATCTTTCCCAATGCCTCAGGCCCATTGTGATACAGAATGCAAGAGCAAGGACCATGAGTCATGCTCTCCGCGTAGGTAGTTGCTAAACCTGACTGGGTAGCTTTTAAGTTTCACAGTACGGTGGGTATATGAGCCCCTGTGAGGCAGCCTATTGTAAATATGTGGCATGATGGCAAAACCTAAAAACAAACAAAATACTGACAAGGCACAGGAATATTGGATGCTAGTTTTGCAAAGAACTAGGTTTAAAAATACTGGTTTTAGATGATAAACTATTTTATTTTATAGTGTACAGAACATAATACATACTGTATTTACTGTGCATGTGAGAAGATGACTGTCAGTGATTCTATACTGTACAGGGATCTGTATACTTGAAGACCACTAGTTTTTTTTGACATTTGGCAGTAAAACCCACTCCAGGAGTCTTCCATTATAAACATCAAATTCCAAAACAGACCTACTAAGAAATCCGGTAAACTGGTTTCGGTAATCAGAGAACAAGTACCAAAATAAAACAAATCCTGCAGAACCATGTTAGTTTGGTGTGTTCTGTTACTGGTCATTTTGATGTAGGAAACAGCAAATGCTAGATTTTCTGGCAGAAAAAAAAACCCTACAGCAAATTATAGTTTCAAAATCAATTTTGAGATAACTGAGTAAAATCAGCTTGTTGTCATCATCCTGTTAAACAATATGCGTGGAAGAGGAGAAATTCCAACTGAACATTTTGAATTAACATTCTTAAAAAAATGGGCTCAGCCACTCTGTTGACTTTAAATAAAATCGGACATCTTAAAACTTGAATAAGAATTGTAATTCATTATCTCTGGTAACAAGACCCATTTGAATCAGGTTTTGTATTAATTGTTCAAGCAGGCATATGAGAGCAGAGACATCCGTGCAATCAGCCTCTACAGGCGTCATGCCAGCTCACGACTACACTTGCTTGATTACACCGAGTCAGGTGTCCATCTGAAGACAACTGAATATGACGGACCCATTCAGCGAGATCTTGGAAATGAAGATCTGAATGAGCTCCCAAGACTCAAACAGGGGTAAATGGAAATGAATGAAGGAATAACTTTGACTTACGAGGCGCTCCTTCCGCCATTTCAATAGCGGTGATTCCCAAGGACCAGATATCACTCTAGAAAAGAAACACGATGACACAATAAGTCTCTCCAATTTAGGAACACTCGCATATACGGTATTGCAGAACTGCCGTTACCCTGTAATCGTAGGTCGAGTCGGGGTTCTCATCGCATGCAATGACTTCTGGTGCCATCCAATAAGGAGTTCCAATGAAGGTGTTCCTACGCCCCACAGTCCTGTCTAGCTGGGCACTGACTCCAAAATCAACTGAACGCAGAAGGGGTCAAGTAATTAGGTCAAATAGCCAGAAAACACTCCAAATTATCAAGCAGTGCTATGTTTTTAATTATCCTATGTCAAAGCAACTTATAGAACTGTTAGCAGCTGCCCAAACTCATTGGCTGACATTTACAGTGAATTCTTTTGCAATGGACTTCACATGGATTGAATGACCATAAATGGATAGAGTTGATATTCCTTTATCTGAACCAATACGTTTGAGCCAAGAGTCCCACAAGTTATTCAACAATAAAATATGTTATTGAATGTTCTAGGGTTGATATTCCTTTCACAAGATTCTTCTTTTCCCCATTATATTCAAAAACATACTTGTCTTACAATATGTAATAACTACTCAGATGATTTTCTTGGAACAGGGTTCCCGTAGAAACAGATAAGAGAATTAAGTCAAGTCAAATTTATTTATTGGGCCTAAATCATCAACTATGGAAAAAACTCAGTGATTACTATTGCTTTTAAACTAAAGTCCTTTATTTATCATTTGTGACATTATGTGAAAAGTTGTTAAGCACTTTCAAACATACCAAGTTTGACTTCTGCATTCTCTGTTAGCAGTACATTCTGGCCCTTGATGTCCCTGTGGATGACTTTATGTGTGTGAAGGTGGGAAAGGCCCTGAACACAGAGAAATAGGAACAACAACATAGCACATGACTATGAACCAGTTTACACAGAGATACTGCGACAGTAATCCGGAACGGTTGTGTGGCGGATTGGCCTGATGTTTGTAAGGTTTTATACGGCTGATTACAAGATAAAAGCATGTGATTCTTTAAAGTTTGGTTGCACAGTCTACTTAAGGTCAGCCCACGGCCATCACTCGATACTCGCTTTGCCACGCTGCTTCGTCGAGGGCGGACAAATTCGTAATGAGGCGTTTTTTTGTTAGTTCGGTCTCCATGTAAACAGCCCTTATCTCATGATACATTGAAACAGTATTTTTATTCAAATCCTTTAGTCATTATTAAAACTCTTGCATATGGAAGCAGCATTCATAGACTTTACGACGCCCGTGCCTCTTCCGTCACTTATTCCCCAGCAGCAAATTTTCTCCTTAGCTAATGCTTATCTGTGTTTGTGCATCAGGAGTAGTGTTGTGTTTTTTGCGCTCATTTTTTTTCACAATATACCTAGCGTAAAATTTTGTCTTCTAGTAGGTTCACCCAAAAGAATAGAAATTACTATGGAAAAGAAGCTTAATATCACACCCAATGGCGCATTGATTCTTTTCCCTGACTTCAGTGCGGGCAACGTGGGATCAATTCTCATTCGGTGGCGGTAATATTCTTAGTGTGAATGGTTGCCTGTCCCTCTGTCTGCTCTATAATTGACTAGTAACCAGCATCCCTGAGAAGCACAGTGGCTGTTGAAAATAAAGAAGTTTAACATTCAAAAAAATTAAAAAAACATTAAAAACTATCCTTCCAAATCAGCATCTTATCTTTTTATTTTAATGTTGATGTTTTTTTGCGAAGTACTTTGTTGTTAATTTACTTTATCAGCGAAATTCAACTTCTGCTGCAATGTGGGTTTCTTTGCAGGCATAAGAACAAAAATGGAACATAACTTGAATACACTGTAATTAATAATAGTAAAATGTATATGTATATAAAATGTTTTGTTCTCAATTGATGTTAGTGATGTAATTAATAAATAAGGCAAAATAACGTCTTTGCGGGCTAACTTGACTGGTGTGTTTCCTCACCCGTAAGATTTCTCTGCAGATGTATGCAATCCAGTCCTCTTTCAGAGAACTGCCCTTTGTGTTTTTAACTAAGTCAGTCACTGAGCCAGCTCCGCAGAACTCCATAACCAACTGTAAATAAACATAAACCTTACTTATTCTCAAGCAGCAATAGCAATGCTGTACAAATTGTTCAGAGCAGGAAGATTAAAACCAACCCAAAGCTGGTCATCGTGTCCTGGTGGGCTCTTTTTGACGAAGGCACCGTAATAAGTGGCTATGTTGCGGTGGTGACTGTATTTTTTTAGCATGTTGATTTCAGCTTTGATCTCCTCCTCTTCCTCCTCTGTTACATCCATCACCTTGATGGCCGCTAGCTGGCCCGTCTTCACATGACGGCCCTGATTGGAGCGACACAATTGGATAACACTAAACTTGAAGCATTTCATTTAATGTCTTTCCGCTATGACCAATTGACTGTGAACAATTGTTGTCCAACTGATTTTGCTTATTCAGCAAGAATAGATTAGTTTTTTGCCAAAGTCAATTTTACATTTCATACACCCATAATAAATAATAATAATTGTTATAGGAATTAGTATCCAAGGCCTTGATTATGTATCAAACTATTTTTCTTCATTTTCAGTAATAGATCATTACAAAATGATATAGTTAGAGCATGATTATTCGCCATGTTCTGTAATGGCAATAGTTTTTGTCCAGATAAACCTTACCTTGTAAACCTGCCCATATGTTCCATTGCCGACCACCTCAACTAGCTCGAAGATTCCTGCTGGATCCTACAATTTACAGACAATCACAGATGATGTTGGGATTAGAAACATTAAAAAAACCATATACACCAGGGGTGGCCAACCAGTCAGAGACCAAGAGCCACATTTTTTACTGTGGTACCGCAAAGAGCCACATTTTTTACTGTGTTACCGCAAAGAGCCACATCATACACATACCTTTGCTCAGCCAGATTTATTGTAAATGTCACACACCAGCATAGTAATGACATAAATTGACTCCTACAGCACTAACAGCACAGGCCAGTCATTATCAACAATGAACATTGTGTGCACTGTCTCACACAGACAAACTCTCAGTTCAACCAAGTCCACAAACAAAAATATAATAATTTACAATAGCGTTTTTCTTTTGCTATGCATGTTACTTAGTGGGACTTCTGGCATAAAATCAGAGCCTATTTTTGCGCAACATTCGCTCCTTGTGAGCTGTCATTTATTATGAATGGCTTTTAAGTAGCGCGCCCACCACGTGGTGTACGCCTCACTCTCCTATTGGCTGCTCCCGGCTGAGCACTCTCGCCTTGGTCTGCCTCGCAGGGGGTGTGGCTTTTTCAGCCGACGCTCGATCTTTGGGATACTTTTTGTGTGCGCGACGCTGTTCATTGTCGCTTCTGGTTCACGGGAGCTCTCCCACTCTGTTAAAAACGTTTACTTAAATGACCTTGCTCCTACTGGGAAACTTTGAGGTATTTTCATCCCGAGCACATGCGCATTGGACGAAAATACCGTATTGAACTCAAGCGAAGCGCACACGCAAATAAAAATAAAACACAAATACAAACTTTGATATGGACGTAAGAGCCGCATGAAACCGGGCAAAGAGCCGCATGCGGCTCGCGAGCCGCGGGTTGGCCACCCCTGATATACACATTCTCTATCTTTTTGTGCACAAAGCCCCATTGGCACCATTGAACCATTTCAGCCACAAATTAAAATCAGTTTTACACAATCCTATTGGGTAAATATAATATATAACTAAATGATTATTACTTCGCTTGCAATTCTAATGAGCACAGTTTAATCAACAGGCCATATCACATGAAATTAGATTCATAATTGCTAGTATACAAATAGTTGGGCGCTTGCTTAACCATCGAGTGTAAAATTAACAAAAAACACTGCACACCAAGGGTGTCAAACTCGGGTTGGTTCGAGGGCCGCCTTAACGTCAACTCGACTTCATGTGGGCCGGACCATTTTCGATCCAATATTTCGTTTTTTGTTTTTTTTTTTTATTAAATGAATTAAAAGAACTGAATTAAAAGCCATGAATATTCAGGTTTTTATAGATCTAAAACAATGTTTATTTGAGCTTTTTTAAAAAATATGACAAGATTTTACAAATGATTTTTTAAACTAAAAACACATTAAAATTGATTAAAATTGATTTTTATTGATTTAAAAGGGGGAAATCAGGAAATTGAATATGCATCTATACTCTTCATTTTAATTTGATCCTAAAGCAGAAAGTGGGCACAGATTTGGCCCCCGGTCCGCCACATTGACACACGTGCTATACATCTTTCATCTACCTATTTCTGAAAATTAGGCAAAAAGAAGTCCCTCTGAATGTTGGAAATCTTGTCATCACGGCGGGCTTATCTTTATGTTAGTAGATAATAACTTCAGACCATTGACAAATAAAAATACCCCCAAAAAAATAACCCTAGTGTGTGTATATGCAATTAAAACTGTCTTGCCCAGATATCTATGTAGTTATAACATTTCTGGAAGTGACTATGTACAATTTCCATGAAGTATACAATGTTCACTATCAATTAAATATTTTAAGTTTACTTTTATTCGATAACAATTTGACATCATCATTAGCCTAACAAGCTGAGGATCACATCTCATTTTAAGGCCAACCCTTTGCTTAAGACAGCAGTTAAAAAGGACATGGACTTGGAAAACCCTCATGAGCATTAGCAATTGGCCAAATTCTTATTTTAAACATCGTGTAATTCACATTGCCATAAATTTGCATACTAATTGACTCTGCTCAATTTCCATGCTACCCACTTACTCGCCTTAAATAAAGAATAGCATATATACTGAATCTAGACACCATCTGGTCAATTTTTTTATTTTAACATTTAAAGTTTTACCGGCCACAGCACAAATAAATGTTTTGCTCTGAATTAAAGGCATCTCCCTCCCGAGGGAGACGGAGGAAAGCGACAAACGAGCACATTCACTTTCAGGCAATTTCAATATGGCGTTAATATGTGTGGGTGGGTGGTGAGACTGTTGCTTCAGGTTTAGAATGTAAAGCATGGCCCGGTCTGCTTTCATCTGTTTCCAATGATGGGGTTTGCGCCTACAATAACAGAGAAAAACTCCCTTGAGACGAGAAACATTTACGGGGGAAGAGAATTGATAGATAGCAGCATAGAATGCAAACAAACAGTCCAAAAAAAAAAAAAGATGGACGAGTATGGTATGTACAGTGCAGACTAAAGACTAGAAAGGGGAGAGAGAGACATTGAGGAATACAGCAATATAATGTAATGATGGCGTGGGAGTGGGTGGCCAAAGGCAGAGGCGCCCACGTCAAGCTCAGAGAGTAGGATAAGAGCAATGGAGTGATAGATAGTGGAGGATGGGTACAGTTCTGCTCATAGAGCAGCGCCAGCAGCACAAAAACTGCCAAATCAATTGCGGGCAATGACTGCAAAAATGCAAAACGCAGACAAGCATTTAGCAATGCAATTGTTTTCCAGCAGGTAAGAGCCACAAGTAGTCTTGCCAAATTTTTTTTTTTAAACTGCAGTGCTAATAATCACTTTTTTAGCCATGGATATATATATGCATATGTATGCATATGTATTTATGCACATAATCAATATAAAACATTAAGGAGACACTGATTTTATTTTTGTCTAAATGCTAGTCTATTGTTCAGAAGACAAATCGAAAGTGCAAAAATGTCTGAAAAAGACAAAGCACACAGGTTGACATGACTTCAACACTTTGCAATTGGTAGTTTGTAGGCATTATAATCAATCATAAAATGGGTCTAATTGTATCATATATTGAATCATTGTATCATATATTGAATCATTTATAAAAATGTTTTCCTTTCACAACTGGGCCTGATAAGTCTAACATGTTTTTCCAACCGTCACAAATCTACTCAACTAAAATGTTTCAGATTTTCAATCATATTCAAATAGAAAAAGTAATAGACCAGATAGGTATTTCATGGCTATAGTTAGAACTGGGCGATAAAACGCTAATGATAATTGTATTGTTATAATTTTTGTCATTGATAATATTAAAAGCTTCCGATAAAAATTTGATAATTGTAAACTGTAATTACACCAGCCAACCACCAGAGATAACAGGGGCACTGTTGAGATGAACGTGAGTTCCAGAACAGCGCTAAGGAAAAGAGGATGACGATGAAACGTGTTTTAGCATGTTAGTAATACAGGCTAACAGGGAGCATGAATTCAAAAGGACAATAAGACGGCCAAAATAAGCGATTGATATGCAAGCCAGTTTCACTAAAAGATGCAACTAAAATCTTTCTGGCATTCTTTTTTATTTTTTTTAAATGCCTTGTACCTGTGCAAAGAGCAGCCTTATTAAAAATGTCCTTAATCCACTGTCCCCAATTGAGCAGAGCCTGAAATATTTTTCTTACTTGATATCAAGATCAGAGCTACCAACTTCCATCGACCCCATTTCAGGAGTACCGTTGTTCCATTTGCGGAGTTTATCCGGAATGAATGCGAAAATAAGTTTATCTTTGTGTTTGGGTCCTTCTACATGCGTTTTACAGTTCGTAATGCCACCATGTTTTGGAGACGGCTTCAACATAGGATATTTAACCGAATACGAACCAATAAACTTCTGCGAGTGTCTGGGTTTCTTCATAGAAGTTTCGACCAATTTGCCATCCAATTTGCGCTTAACCCGAGCAGCCATATTAATAAGACTTACCAGTGCTGTGTGCTTCTGATAGGATTTGTTTCAAAACAAAAGACTGTTGGTTTAACCTTAATAATACTTACTTCACTTGTGAAAAAAATGAAAACGTAAATGTTAAATCGATAGATGCTCCGAATGAAGTTGCACAAGACGAATCATTTGTCAGAAGCTGTAACTCGGATGATTTATAATGCACTCGTGTTACCGAATTCATCCGGTTTACTGTGTAGTTGAATCATATGCGTAAATAAGATGGCGGAAGGCATTTAAATTTGAAATTTGGTAGCTTTACAAAATTGTTGCTACAAAAGAAAAATTAAGTGACAATTTTTTGGATTTCCTGAGTTTAGGGAGGTTGTCAGGAGTGCTGGAGTTTGTGTTGCCTGTCCGGAGTAAACTCCTGAAATTACGGAGAAGTTGGGAGCTCTGCGTGACTCTTGTGAGGATAAGCGGGATAAAAAATTTAATGAATGAATAATTTGTAACATTAGGTTTTAAACAAATTATAATAGGCGCAGAGCAAAACAATGTAGTTACGATAGTGCACTGATAATTTGAATACTGAAGAAAGAAAAATAGGTGGCAAAGCCTTTATGCTGGAGGTCTATCAATCCCCAGATGCAATGCAAATATGGCCACCTGAGAATTACATCACGGCAAACTAATAAATGCTTTGAGGGCTTTCAGTAATTACTCTCACTTCCTGAGAAAAAAAATTGGACGCATCAAGAACCCCCCGAAATCGAGAAATAGTTAAATACGCAATTGCAAAATGTTGTTGAAAAGATTTGTTGCAGAATGGCGGCAGGACAGCTGATGTGGTAATTCATGGATCAGCCATTATGAAAGTGTGTTAATAAAAGAGGATGCATATGGCCTTTTTTTCCCCAGAGATGATGCTAATGTGATGTCAACTAGTCCTTGATGTCCTCATTTCAGATATGGAACAAAGACCTTGCCCACTCCGCAAAACACAGGGATACAAACCCTGTAGCTACTAAAAAAAAGTCAGGCATTGAAGAAAAAAAAGGAAAAAAAGTGTAAAAACATACTTCATCACATTGCGGCCTGATAGATTATTCACATTCCTACTCAACCCTGGCTAGTATTTCTCTCCTTTACTGTTTCTTACGCCCTTGCAAATGCTGTGAATAGTAAAAACAACAGAAGTAAAATCAACCATAGTGACAGACATAACTTCATTCGGCAAAGACTTTGTTGTTGAAAACAACACCGGCCCTCAAGCCACAAATCTGTGATTAGTGACGAGTCGAGGTCACGCTAGAACAGCTAGAAGACCAACATTACGCATATAAAGCTCATTAAAACCAACAGTTTGTTCTATAAATGTAGTAATGAAAGCTACATTTGATTTTCTTTTTTTCATTTTCTATGAACAAAAAGTGAAATGAAACTAGTACTAGTTCAAAGGTCAGTAATGTAGTGCAAAATCACACTCTTGAAATAATTACCCATAGATAACTTGAGACAGGGCAGCCTGGCGGCTGAGTGATTAGCGCGTCGGCCTCACAGTGGGGTACCTGGGTTCAAATCAAGGTCGGTCCACCTGTGTGGAGTTCTCTTTGGGCCTGTATGGGCTTTCTCTGGGTACCTTTTCCTCCCACATTCCAAAGACATGGATGGTAGGCTGATTGGACACTCTAAATTGCCCCTAAATTTGATTGTGAGCGTGAATGGTTGTTTGTCTTGTGCCCTGCAATCGGCTGGCCACCGATTCAGGGTGTCCTTCGCCTCTGGCCTGAAGTCAGCTGGGATAGGCTCCAGCACCCCCTGTTACCCTAGTGGTTCGGAAAAAAATATGAGATGGGATTGTGTGCTCGGCTCAGTGTTCAGCAACTATGCAGTAGCTCGCTTCAGCTAAAAACAACATGGCACACACATGCTGTCTATTCTAACCACAACATCATTGCGTAGGCGTGAAAGGGTCGTATTTTTGTACTGCGGTTCGTTTGTCGCTGAACCTTGTGATCTCCATCGACGTCGATTGTTGGACAAAGTGCTAAGACAGTAGTAGTAGTAGTAGTACTCACCCTCAGAGCTGCCAGGTCGATGTCATCCAGGCTTCGCGTGGGGGCGTTTTCAGACATGGTTGTCCAAACTTGCAACCTTGCCTGAACAAGGTAGCCAGATTTTTCTCAAGAAGCACTTTGGAGGTCAATGGGTGGCACCTTTGGTGAGCTTGAGTGGCAGATTTGTGCAGAAATTCCTCAAAATAATCGGCCCACCTTGTTGAAATTGTTACAGCACCTAATGAGCAAACACATCATAGAATTCTTGTCGATGCTTTTTTTTCGCCGATCCTATCCTGACAGCTAAGATCCTTATTAGGCGATTTTAGTTTAAATTGGCTTTAAGCACCATTCGAGGAACTTGCAGCTTTTCCAAGCAGTCCATCTCCGCTGTTAAACACCTTGCTGCGTTCATTTTAATAACACGTCTTTGAGTCCGAATAAGGCGTTTTCCCGGACAGCATTCCACAAAGAGGAAAAAAAAGTGTGGCACAATGCAATTTGTGATGACGGAGTAAAAATTGGGAAAAGGATAAAACGAATTTGAAGTGATTCTTATTTTCTTTTAAGCAAACGCAATGATATGATGACTGCACAAGAACCGCCAATTGGACTGTCACCACGATCCTCAGGTAAATATCCCCAAGTATATACTATCAATTGTATTTTAAAGTGTCACAGGTTTTTAAAATGTTTTTTTTTTAAATTATAATAATAATGAAAAATAAAAAATAATCAGCCGTCCGATGAGACAGGTGGGCGCCTTCAGCAGTTTGGTTAGGTTAGCTAACGAGGCTAAGACAGAAGGCTAAAGTAAACAATTTCTTACAGAATAAACTTTCCCTTTTCCATTTTCTGCGTTGACAGTCGCACCCAGCGATGCCAACCTTGGAAAAACACAGGCTGCCGAGCAAACGGGCGTTTGGTGCGTTCCGGATCAGCCCCCGCAACATTTAATCTAAACTGGGCCCTCGACTCTTGTAAAGTTCCCCGTCGCCTTGATGTCCAGCATCCACATTGGTGCAGTTATAAATCCAAAACTGCGGTACGATATGGCAACCAGCTTCCAAACGACGTCTAACGAGCAAACTTGTTATTTCGCCATGTTTTGCTCCCAAGTGCTCCCTCCCACTTCCAGCTTCGTTTCATGCAGTACAGCCTGCGCGTTTGCTTTCGAGAATGTGTCAGCGATTGGCTGCGCACGAAACTCCTCAAGTGTTTGCGTCTCCGGGGGATGGCTACGGCAAGCTGTCTGGGACAAATGACTCCCCTCATCCAATCTATATTCCATAGCTTCACAAACTCTGTGTGATGTAATCAATTCAGTCCACTGTTTTGTAGAAGAGGACTTCCAATGGGGGCGTGGCCCTCTCATGTCTGGGGTTCTGGGTTCAAATCCAAGTCGGTCCACCTGTGAGGAGTTTGCATGTTCTCCTCGGGCCTGCATGGGTTTCCTCCAGGTACTCCGGTTGTCTCCCACATTCCCAAAACATGCATAGTAAACTGATTGGACACTATAAATTTCCCTTAGACATCAATGCGAGTGTGCATGGTTGTGTCTCCTTGTGCCTGGCAATCAGCTATCCACCGATTCAGGGTGTCCCCCGTCTCTGGCCTGGACACAGCTGGGATTGGCTCCAGCACCCCCCGCAACCTAATGAGGATAAAGCGGTTCAGAAAATGAGATGAGAGAACTCTTTAATAAAAATCAGTCAATAATGGAAATTGTCAGTTAATGTAAACTCTGCAGACACAGAAATATAAAAGATGTAAATGTTTATACAGTCTTGTTTAACTTAGATTTCCTTGCAAAAGACAGGCTTTAATTTGTTCTCATAAATCATCCCTCCTCCTCCCGAGTCTTCACAAATAAAATATCAAATTGCGGGTTTGCTTCGGGCTCGGGCCTGCAAATCAAGTTACAACTGGTCAGGTTCGGGTCAGGTCTGGCTTTAATACACGTGGCCGGGTCGGGCTTTAATACCTGTGGGCCGGGTCATGGCGGGCTGGATTTTTTAGGCTCCATCTTACCTCTAGGAAACCTTGAGAGGGTGAGAGCAAAGTATAAAACATGTTCTACAGCTAGTATCTAGTGTTGCAGTATTGAGTGCAGACCCCATACTAGGCCATTAGCGTGAAATGGCCTGCGTGTGATAATCTATCAAAAATATCATAATTACATAGTTTTATGTTTAACACCAGATGCCATACTCATTAGAATTTGTTTTGCAGTTTCTATACAATTAAGAACAATTTTATTCAATTTTTACAACGATTGTCTATTAAGGCAATTCACCCTTTTTTTTTCTTGCATTTGTGAAATTTCATCCAACAGTATCATCCCATTGTTTACCTAAATCCAAGCAGGCCGGTCTTCTGTTCATTTTATGGTCATGTGATACTAAATAATGCAAGGGTGGAAGAAAGGAGGGATTGACTTCTGGTTTCCACCCAACATTTTACTTTAGAGACAAAAACATTGCTAGTTTATTGAGTAAAACAGTAGCAAAGTATAACGTTATTCATACAGTATAATATGAATGTGTAATGCATCTCAAATTCTGTCTCTTAGTATCACAACTCATTGGGATTAAATTGCCGAAATTTACATGTTAATATAGATGGATATGATAAAATGAGTACAGTAGTAATGCAGTACAACTATATTAACTAGTTGTTGAGTTCTGGTCGTAACATTTCAGGTACTTGATATAAATCCAGTTTGGTTTGTTATAAAATGGTGTTTATCAATGTAGTACTCTATAAATATACATGGCCTTCTTAATACAGACAATTTGAACAATCAATTGAGGTAACCATAGTAAAAGGCAACATGGTCTATTTTATAGTAACATACATGGTGTGAGCTAGACCAGCATGAGCCATTTGTCTGAAAGCATCATCGAGTGAAAAGTTTGTGCAGGTACTATTTTCCACATGGGCAAAGGAATTCCAATTTGCTAACGCTGCATTTGCTCAGGTATAAGACTGTTATAGATGGGACAATAGCTATCTTAAATTAAAGTGCCAATAACCGCCTTTAACTTACCATACTTGTGTTTTTATACCACACTATTGCTGCCACATGGCAAAACTCAAGTTAAACACAAACATTTTTTAGAACAGTGTTATGCTTAAGGTAACATAATATCTATTACGTATAACAGTGTTTTTTGTTGTTTTTGTTTTATAAAGAGACAACTAAAATGTTACAGATTACTCACAGTACTGCACAGTTTTGCGAGGAATGTTGAGTTGTATTGTTATACATTTAAACTAGTGTACCTACAACATCAGATAAAGGACACAGCTGACATTCAAGACAGATGGGTACTTAATTGTGCAATAAAAAGGAAAACTTTGTGGTTTGATCTTTAAACATCAATGCTAAGTGAAGTCAATAGTGGAATGCCGTGTTATTTCAACAGAAAAATGCTTATTGGCTACAATGCCCCGAACAAATCTGCTAACATTGAAATAAAAAATATTTAAAAATAACTTGTACTTGTATAAGTGGACACATCTGATTCCCACTTGTACTGTATCATCACCCAGTCGATTTCCCAGCTAATATCCTGCCATTTCTTTGTATCCGTCACCATAACAACCACACATTTTCTGACAGATTTGCTGGCACTGCAATGGGAGGTGAAGCTTCGGCGGATGAGCGAGATAGAAAGAGAGAGCGATCTAAAAGCCCATGTAAAACCCATCCTTCTACAAATGAAAAGTACAATGTGTACCCAACTCGCATGAGATGAATTATGGACGTACTGGAAGCTAAACAAACTGCTCTTTTAATGCCAATCGAATAATCTCATATAGTGTCAGTCATTAAAAAAAAATCTATATTTCAGTGGTTAGTTTGAACAAGATTTCAGAGTTCTGAATTGCTAAAGTGGTCAATATACTGTCAGTCTATTGCGCAACATGTCTGAAACGGGCTATGCTGCAGTTATGTCCAAAGCCCTACAGGAGCCATGCCCTCTCTTGTGCCCAGTGGAGGCAGCAGGTTCTCTTCACACATATACTTCAAAGGGAAGTGGACCAACAGCCCTTGGACTGCCTTGAGCTCCTCCTTAGCTTTTTCGGGGTCTGTGTCACAGAGGCGCTCCTGGCTAGTGTACTCTTTCAGCTCTTGCAGATTGTGGACAGTATTACATGGTAGGCAGCAAAAGACCTGTTCCCCAGCAGTGGAGATTGAAAAAAATGGGCATTATAACTGAGAAGTACAAATGCATTATACATATTTTTTACACAGAAAAAAATAAGTTTTATTATCACAATATATTAGAATAATTTATATGGTATATTAATACATCAATAGTGCAATAATCAAAGTAAATTAGAGCCTATCAAATAGAGCTGGGCGATAAAACAGGGTCAATTTTACCTTATTGTAAATAGTGGCATTTAATTTGGCAGCAGAATTCCACCACAAGAAGAACAGGTCATCGCTGATTGGGTCATCAATTTTGATACTAGGCTCCGAAGCAACACCAAGGAGAACACTAAATGGAAAAAGAATAAATATCAGCAAAATAGGAACCAACTTGACCTCTTATTCTCAAATTTTACAGCATAGTCCTGAACTGGGAATTGTCAATGGGATGACATTGAAACTCCAAAGCCAAGCACCGTATTTTCTCACATTTAAGCTGCCTCTGAGTATAAACCGCACCATTAAAATTGCCTTAAAATCAATGCATTTTAAAATTTCTCTTGTATAAGACGTCCCCTGATTCACAATTTTCACCTCCATAGTCATGGTTTTAATAGGGAGTACAAATGTATTACTTTGAAGTGAAAAACCATCGCACGTGGTATTTCTGAGATACTGTATGAATCAAATGGATCGTCTGCTGGATTGCACATTATTTGGGTCAATATCAAGGAACAAAGTTAATATGCCTGTCTTTGTAAATGCTAAATATCAAATTATTCTATATGAAAAAAGAAATAAGTCTCCCTTGACGAGAACCTGATGCTTTTCAGTGACAGAAATTACATTTTTCTTACCAGAAGTATAAGATATTGTGGTGGCCATATTGGTTCTAATGTCAACATATCTTGCGTTTTGGCATTTCGTCTTTGTCACTTTGCAGTTTCGTGTAAGTCAAGTCTAACTTATGCACTTATAAGCTGTACCTTGGATTCAGTTATCATTTTTTAGCGACAAATACGGCTTACATGCGAGAAAATTCAGTAAACGAACCATCCTACATTATTGTGTCCTTCTGACCTGAAGCACTCTTTGCGCAGAGCAAGTGTAATAGGTCCTGCTTGGTATTCCTCTCCTCCCATGATGGATGGGATCCTCTCTTCATCTTCCACAAACACTGCCAACTCACTGTCTCGGCTTCCCAGCATGCTGCGATCATTGATATTGGCTGATCCTGGAATCAAAGTGGATGGTAGTAGAATTAACTAAGACAAAAGGGTTCTCAGTATTTCAAATGTGAATCATCAACAAGTAACAAAATCAACCGGACTTGTTTCCTGCAACTGCTGGATTAGACAATAATTTCCAATATGGAGTTTCAAATGGGGCTGAACAAACTAGATAAACAAATGGATTTATTCAAATAAAATGTGAAACCGATCTGGTTATTAGAGTAATGTTGTTAGGGATTGGTTTTGTGTGACCTGTGCCTGTGATTGCCCATTGATTTCTTTCACCTGTCGTTTCTCTGCCCTGGTGTATAACCTGCTTCAAGGTCGAAATGGTGCTCTGAGTTTGAAATTGCAGCCAAGAACTCACCAATTATATAGCAGCGGTCATCTGCTATGAGGGTCTTGCTGTGAACATAGATGAGCTCTGTGACAAGTGACTGGGAAAGTTCTGCCCTTGTTCTCAGGCCACAGAAAGTGATGTACTCTGTCCACCTGTCCTCCACTGGGATGCAAAACATAATCACATTGACTATTTAAGATAACATTCAAACAAATTCACTCTTGAATACATACTGGGTTGAGAATGAATGTCAAGCAGGGCAAGAATGAAAATGGACACAGAGAGGGTAGATACCTAAGACCTGATGCTTCATTTAAAGAGGCAATAAATACAAAGAGAAAGAAAGAGAAAAGAGGTTACGAGGGGAATGGACAGTTTAATGATTGAAATTAATTAAAGGAAGTAGAACATTAGAAGACAAGAACACTTACTTTCACTCAGTCTTGAGAGAATGGACTGTTCCCCCCGGCAAATAGTCCTAGAGAAGTAAGAATTAGTCAAAATTTGGTATTTAGGGCTAACCCTGCCCCATGTAAGACTTATGGTTCAATATGCTAATGGGTTATTCCCTAATTAAAACAAAAACATGCAAAATCTTCTACTAGATGAAAGGTAAGTAAGAACCTGTAAGTGAAGTGAAGAATGGCTTGCATTGCATTTCCACCTCCGGTACTGACGTCTCCTTCAAACCCCGGTAAGAGTGGGATCACAACAAACACTCTATACTTCTTCTGCTCTCTGTATAATAAAATAAAAGTTTCTGCTGATGAAAAACATGCATGGTAAGCTGGTTGAACACTCTAAATTGCCCCTAGGTATGAGTGTAAGCATGAATGGTTATCCGTCTCCTAATGCCCTGCCATTGGCTGGCCACCAATTCAGTGTGTCGCCCGCCTGGCGCCCGTCAGCTGGGGTAGGCTCTCGTGAGGATAAGCGGTTCACCAAATGAATGAATGTATATGTATAATTACAAAAATATCAATGTAAAGAAAAAAAATGTTAGAGAAACAAGACCTGTAAGCACGCAGGATTCGGTTCACAATGGCATCACCGATCCCATTGTAGACTGTTTTGCCATCAGTGCAGCTGATGAAAAACTGGTTCTAATGAGAGAAAAAAGCAGATGGTGACTCAGTGTGGCACTAAGACTAAAACAGGTAGCTGGCAGTTTTGCTTTCATTCACAGTCAAGATGCATCGGGATTAGACTCACACAGTCTGTCACTAGAATAAAATTCATGAGTAGTTACAACAATGTTGCTTTGTGAGCCAGCACAAAAGACTTGTTTAGGCAATATCACTGTTTAAAGAGGAAGGGTTTAAAAATGGAACCCATGCTGATATGAGACATTTGGTACAATGCAAATAACTGGACAAGTTAACCAATCATTAAGGACATTTGGCATGCATTCCAAATGTGTTCAGTCACTGATTTACAAGACTTTTCATCATTACCTCAATGTAAATGTAGTGTTGGCTGTTCTCAATGGTATGGAGGTAGGCATTGAGGATTGAGTTCTCACACGTACCACCAGACCAACGATCTGCAGAACGTAACACCTGGGGAATATTACACAGTATTTTATGATTGTTTCAGTCAAGACATGCAAACCTGTTGCTAATTGATATAATTACTATATTCTTCTTCCAGATCATTATAACATTAAGGTGCCATGGTGCTCCTTTGTACATTGATGAAAGCTCAATATACTTTTATAATGTTTTAATTTTATCCATTTTCAATGCTAGGTATATTTGTGCAATTTAGTCTTGGGAAGGGCAAACAAAAGGAAAGCAGTTATATTTGAGCATCGGCCCACTGTTATTGAATCCTAAAAACAAGAGAAACATTATTCAAAACCTGTGTCTGATATTTGTAGGAATGTGACTGCATAGTCAAAGGGTTCAGGTTACAGGCTTGAATCTAAAGCATAATACAGAAGTGACACATGGTCAAAGGCCACTCCTTTTATTAATACCTGACTAATTTGGAGTATGACACGTGACCATTGTTACTCAAAATGCTTAGTACTATCAAGACATGTAAGTAAAACCATATATTACATCCAATTAACTTTGTTTATCATTATTTTTTTCCTTCCTTTTTTGTTGTTACTTCTTTCATGGATAAATATTGCTAACTAGTAAACCTGCCTTACCTGTGTTAGATATTTAAAAACTCTGCTATGTGCAAGTGCAGTAACCAAGCGTGGGAACAAGATTCGCCTCATAGGCCACGGGGAATGTGTGCTTAGGGTAAACTGTGGTTTTGTGAGGGCTTAAAACCAGCACAAAAAAAACAACAACGACTGAATGCAGCAGCCATGAAAAATTAAATGTAAGAAAAAGAAAAGGCCTTTCAATAATAGTGTAGTGAACTAGTCTTTTTCTGCTGATTCCAGCAATAGATAAAATAACCTATGGTAATAAGTTTTGTTAGGCTATAAGATACAACTTGAGTTTTACTTGCCAATTAAAAAGTATGAAAGGAAGGGGAAAAAGTGATAATACCTATATAAATACTATACCTGAACTTTGGCCTTCTTGCAGCCAGGTACAGTGAAAGACGGAGTATCACCAGAACAATGAGATTTGGGCAGAAGATAGGGGTAGAAATGGTCCTTATATTTGTTTTTGAAGATCTAGAATGAAAAGGACAATAGAAGTCAGAGGTTTGACCTCCTTATGAAAAAATGTCCTAAGGTTCTATAGTACAACAAGCATAGCATAGTATCGCAACTTATAGGAACTATACCTAAACCACGGGAACCCCTGGGCCACTATTTAAAACATGTTCCCTCCAATTTTTAAGTGAAAATCATTCATTCGTTCATTGAAAGGTGTTATACACACATCCATCAATTTAGAAGTTGAGTTGGGCACAAAAGATCTCAATTTACCAAGATTTTTTGGTTCCAACTTGATGGGAAAATAACAAAAACTATCAGTGCAGCCCGCTTCATTTCTTCCCATCGCGAAACTCTGTCATCTCACTTACTTTTTCCTACGTAGCAATAAAATATTAAACTTTCTTAAAATTGACCTTGCTGAAGTTCCAGCGCTGGATGAAGTGACGAGCCACATCCCTCGCGGCTCTACCATGAAGAACAGCTGACAGATCTCGCCACGGCATGCGAGGAACTCTAGTACGGTCGATGTTATCTATTGATAGCAATAAGAAATGTAGTTTAACCTTAGAGGTCCAGTCTAATTCAGTTTGGACATATACCTTCAAACGGTCTGTCCAGTTGGACCCAGTCTTTACAGATGAAGTTGCTGTAGTCTTTGCCAAGCCACAATTTAGTGTTGCCTGTCAGGTCTACGGCCTCCTCTGCTTCATTATCAGATGGATTTGGACCCGCCAAACCATTCTGCTGGTTAACACGGTCAGTAAACACATAATGGAAGCATAAAAAGAAATATGCCTGATAGTGTTTAATTTAAATGGTGTTTTCTTACATCTGTATCTTCTTTTGGCTCTGGCTTTGTCACAATTTTAGCAGGTTCTGTCGACCCGAGATCAATTAGTCGGTATTGTTTGTCATCCCACCTTCCGAATGCCAGGTCAATTCCCCCGACAAAGGCTACAGATTGGTCAATAGCCACCATCTTTTCATGGTGAGCCCAAAGGAATACCACAGATGACACATGGTCAGGATGTCTCATCACCTGTTTAAGGATGAAACATGTGCAATTCATTAGAAACTAGCTTTTCAATGTATAGGACTGGGTCTAGAGCAGGGGTAGGGAACCTATGGCTCGGGAGCCATATGTGGCTCTTTTGATGGGTGTATGTGGCTCTCTGCGAACCTGTGTGGTAAAATATGGGAACCACTGGTGAGAGACCTAAGTCCCCCAATAGGAGCGTCATACCAGCACTGTATTGCGGAAACTATCTCTAGCACCTTTTTAAATCATATTTTTTCGTCCTTAGACTCTTCTGCATGCATGCTTCATGCATACTCTCATTGATACTCCTTGATTGGCAACAGTGAAATAATGTTCTCAAAAGAAGTCAGACTTTTTTTTAACTTTCAATGTAGTTAAATGAATAGTAAATGCTCACATTTTCATGTATATTCACATTGTTCAATTCTGAGTATGGCTCTCAAGGAATAATGTTTGAAAATATGAATTCTTTATGGCTGTCTTTGTCAACAAAGGCTCCCGACCCCTGGTTTAGAGGGTACAGACCTTGATGTTTGGGTGCATATCCATAAGAGTCCTTTTACTGTGCCCACTATTGATGCCCAGTGCAAGCTCCACCTCTTTGTACAGCAGAACACACACTTTAACACCTTGTTCCTGTGGAAAAGAATATTTGTTATTTTCATCTTAAATTTACAAGAAAGATTGCCACAAATATAAAAGGCCATTACAGTATGTGGATAAAGCAATTTGTTGTTAATTTAAGATTGTCTTTATTGTCACATTTCACTTGTAGAGCATCGGTAGGAAATATCTTTGAGGTGTTTAAAAAGTGAAAACTACGGAAAAATAGCAGTATAAAACGTAATAACTAATACCCACAGCTTTGCGTTTGAGGACTTCATCCAAACGCCAGAAGTTATCAGTTGCTGGTCTCTTCAGAAACACTTCAGGGCTGAGCCTGGTTTTTAGAACATTATATTTTTCAAATATATTTGATATTAATATTACCTCAAAAAGGAAATTCTATTTTAAAAATAAAAAGCACTTACCACCAATCAGTGATAAAGATTTCCTCTTTTGCCTGCTCGAGTGCTTCAGCTAAATCGGCAAAGTAGTCACAGCCATTTACATACCTTTAAAAGCAAAAAGTCAGAGCAAATGTTATTCACATTGAAATTAATGCTGGAATATAAATGAAACAAGCTACCATTTAGTTAGTGTGCTGTCCCTTGGAGGAGTGAATCCTTCAAAACGTTGCACTTTGAGAAAATGGCAGGTTGCAGCGAGCCGGTTGATTTCATGACTCCACCAGTGTGCTTGTCTGTAGCTACTGCATTTGATGATCAGATTCCTGAAACCAGCAAGTGACACAAATGTATCACAACACGAAAAAAAAACATGTGCATTCTATAGAAAAGGAAACAAAAGAGAGTTACCGAGTGAAGTTCTCGATGCATACTCCGTATTTAGTGTCTGTGTAAGCACGCCCTACTTTAACTTGGAACTCGGGATCGAACAGTAAGACAAAGTTAATGCGTCCTTTGTCTCGGTTCATGTACATCAAGAAGGAATCTTTCACCACCAACCAGCGACGTGACCATCGGAAGCAAAACTGATGATGGCCGATGCAATTCAAACCTTGAATGCGGTGACCACCTGACCTCTTGAAAATGGGCCCTTCTCTGAAGTAAAGAAAATGAATCACTTGAGTGCTCATCAATATCCGGCAAATAGTCTGAGGGTACTTCTTACAAGCCTTTGGGTCCAAGATCCGTGATGAAGGAAAGCGTACCAACAGAAAGGAAATCCGACTTTAGGAGAAAAAAAAGATGCTTAAGATGAAGATGATTAAGTTAGCATCATATAATTACAAAGTAAAAATCATTTTTTTTAGCTTTTACCATGCTGTGGTGATTCCTACAGATCCTGTTCTCCAGTAACCCATTTAGGTACTCTTCAAGGTGTTTCTGTATGCAATAATATGAATAGGTGCCATAAGAGAGAGCTCAGCCTTCCAACATACAGTGTACTGGTTACTACATTTACATAGAACAAAATCACCAACTTAATTAAACATATACATAACAGAAAATTCTACAAACACTGCTCAGGATATCTGTATGTCGGAGGCAAACTGTATGTAATATCCACAACACTTTCTGAGGTTTTCACTCTACGGGCGGCCCGGGTCTGTTGTCCTGGGTTAAAAACCAGGTTGGTCTACCTGTGTGATGTTTGCATGCTCTCCTTGGGCCTGAGTGGGTTTCCTCCGGGTACTCCGGTTTCCTCCCACATTCAAAAGACATGCATGGTAGGCTGGTTGCACACTCTAATTTGCGAGTAAGTGAGGCACAATCAGGATGTCACCCGCCTTGTGCCCGAAAGTCAGCTGGGATAGGCTCCAGCACCCCCCACGACCCTTGTGAGATTAAAGTGGTTCAAAAAATAAATGAATAAATGAAAAAGTTTTTTCTAATACCATTTTGCTGGATGTCATTCTTCTGCGTTGGTTTCCACGTAGGCTGGGCATTTCCTCTGGCATGGCCCTCAGCTGTTGCCTCTCCTTTGCAAATCTAGAAAAAGAAATCACACACACACACACATAAATATTATATATATACATACATATGCACGTACACGTCCCAGAATGAATTAAGCCTGTATCTCAAGGTATTGCTGTGTTTGTGTATATACATACACACATAAATATGTGTACGTGTACACGTACGCGTACACATATACATATACATGTGTGCATGTGTGTGTATGTATATACACAAACACAGCAATAACTTGAGATACAGGCTTAATCAGTTCTGGGACCGAGCTTGTCAATTTACTCGTATCTCCAATCAATTTTTGAAATAGCAAGTAACTATAAATACAAATTAATCCACCCTGTGAAAAAAAACCCTAAAAATAGGATATTACAATGGAAGAACATGATTCTATTTTTTGTAATTCATCACTTCCGCTCACAATGTAAGAAATATATATCTAGTGGTTATTAACTGCGATAAAAGTGACAATATTATGAACTGCACTATATTGAGTGGCTAACGTGTGCGGCGTAGGAGGAGTGTGGCAACACGTTCGGTTCGATACACTTTTGTGACACTATGTAACATAACAGTAACTTTAAATCTAACTTAGATGAACTTAGATACAAACATTTAAAAATAAGTTTTAATCTCACTTTGGTTAGCCAGCCCAGTCATACGTACACACCACTCATGTTTTTTTTATATTTTTTATGCTGAATATCAATTGTTATGATACACTTTTTCTTCTCACTACCGTTCTTTGCACCGGCTTTCTTGGGACCCACTGTTTTTTACTTAATTCTGCAGTGATTAATGCTATAAAACATGTTAAAAATGCAAACTGTATAATGTACAGAGCGATGCAGTTCTCATAAGCAGACTCTCACATTCTTCTATCTTGTATCTCAAATTTGCTACGTATCTCAGGGCAAAAAATTGCTCTAAATTTTCATTGTATCTCAAATTTTTCGTATGTCAAGGTATTACTGTATATAAATCTTACAATTTAAGCTTCAAAATAACTTAAAGGCAATGTCAAGGACTGAATAATAGGTTACACTGACTTTCCGATAGGCAAAAGGTGAATCATCATGCGGTGGTTGTATAGATCTCGATGCAAATCCTCAAAGTGTTTGTACTTCCTCTTGACCGTCCAGTGGAATTGACCATGAGTTAGTGTCACTGTATACAGGGTGCCTATGTGGACCTAGAGAAATAAAATAAATTAGCCACTGAGATATTCCCTTTAAGAATCTAGATAGTTATTCAAAATTAATATACTTGAATCTGAATAATAGAATGAATGGAAAAGAGCTGAAAATTATTTCTTCAAATACTAGCCTCTACTATGTATTCAAAAACAATTCTGGCCGGTCCCCCATGAGCATATAATTTAATTATAGTGGAAAATCTATTAATAAAACTTTGTAGTTGTATAGATAAAAGCCTGCAGACACTTTTTAAGAAGGTGCTGCATAATTTTGTGGTACATTAACAGTGTGCGTCACTCAACATTCAAATAATAGCATACTGTACCTTAGAGCGAGTGGTGTATCTCTCTGTGTTATCCACTCTACATGTAATAGGGAGCCCAGGTATTAAATAAGGTATACCCTCCTCTTTTAATTCTGGTAGACGATGGATGACATTAAAAGGACGGCCAGCTGTTTTGGAAAAGTACAAACAACATTACTTCTGAATCAGCAGTTGACTTTTTGCACAGCAACCCAAAACCCCTCAGAAAACTGATTGGGTTATCCTTACCAGTGGTGGCTAAAAGATTGTCAATCTCATCTCGATTCAAAACACGATGGTCACGAGAAAATCGTCTTTTATCAAGGGTCTGGGCTGCAGAGGCCTGAGAAGGTGGCTCAATATCTTCATCCATTGTGGCCATTGTGGTTGGAAGTACCAGCTATACTGCACCAAAGACAAGAGTGAAAGGAATTCCTCACACAGGGTTTGGGGTTCAGGCAAAATGCACAATAGTTCCATAATGGATCTTTCTGACAGAGGCCTTTGTGAGAGATTGCAATGGCCATCTGGGAGCATATGACTTGGCACCAAATTAAGTTTTCCAGATTTTGTTAACATCTGTTACATTTCTAGCTTAATGGTCACCAAGGTCCACTTATAGATTGAATATTTGAAGGTATTAGTTTGACGGGTTGAATGACACACTCAGAGAAACATAAGGCACAATGCAAACATGCATGAGGTTATTTAGGGGTCAGCAACAGCATTGGTGAGGTCAAATGCTGTGATATGGTGCTTGGGTCATCACAGTTGAGTTTGAAAAAAACACACTAAAGCCAACAGTAAGAATGAATGAGTTCATGTGTGTGCAAGCATTTGCATTGTATGTGTGTAGGGGAGGGGGGGGGGTCCCCTGGGGTTTAGGCAAAAGAAAAAGAGGGCTATTGCATACCTGTCAACTGGTACGTTCTCGCCGTAATTGGTACAACTGAAAGCCCATTTTTATATTGGTACGCTGTACACATGAAAATGGTACGCTAAACGGTGATTTTGAGAAAAAAAAATAAATTAAGGCACTTTCTAGCCATTTTTCACCATCCGCCATTGTTTCTTCCCGGAAACGCATGTCTGCCAAGTGATATATGTACCGGCGCCTCTGATTGGCTAAAAAACGCATGTCTGCCAAGTGATATATGTACCGGCGCCTCTGATTGGCTAAAAAAAAAAGATCATGATAAACATTTCGTTTTGTAACACTTTCACCATGTGATTTCCGTTTCCTGTTCCCTTGTTTATGTTTACTTTCATTTTCACTTGTTGTTCGTGATTTTTTACAAAAAAGTAAAGTGGTAAGATTTTCCATGTATTTATACATATATGTAAGGGCGAAAACAAAATTTGGTAAGATCACAAATGGTTCGAGGTTGACAGGTATGCTATTGCGCAACACGAGCAAGCGAATGGGGAAAAGATGTGAAAGATTAGGGAAGAAAACAACAGATTTCCACCTATTTTCCCATGCAAAAAGTGAACAAGAATATAACCTTCAAAATCTTGAAGTGTTGGTATATTTATAGTAAAATCTGGGCATTTCACACATTGCACAATAAGTACTTCAGTAAGAAATTCCTTTATTACTGGTGTAACAGCTTTTGTATTACATCATACATTTAAATGTATTACACCATACAATTAAGCAGTAAAGGGACTATTACTTGATCAGAATGTTCATAGACAGGATTCTTTTGGAGAAGTCAAATAGTGGATACACATAATTTGAGACAGTTGCTGTTTATTTGATATTTTCACCCGGAATCAGTGGTCAGCCAGCCAATCGCAGGGTACAAGGAGATGGGAAACCATGCACACTCAAACCCATAACTATGGACAATTTAGTAATTTAGAGTGTCTAATGAGCCTTCCATGCATGTTTTTGGAATGTTGGAGGAAACCGGTGTGTACTCGGAGAAAACCCGGGGGAACACGCAAACTCCACACAGGTGGGCGTGACTTGGATTTGAACCCAGGACTCCAGAGCTATGAGGCCGACGCGATAACCAATCACCCCACCGGGCCTCCCATAGTTTATTACTTTGGATGCAATTTGAAGTGGTAGATGCTAATATTTGTCTACGTTTATTGCGCTTCGTCAACACAGAATATCACAAAAACAGCCAGTGACTTTGCATAGCATTGCAGCAAAAATATTGCACCGTGCAAGTGTACCTACTGAAATGGGCGTCGAATCATGAGTTAGTCAAAGTTCAGCCATGAATTAAAACATCTCGTAATTGGCAAACTATTTCGAATCAGTCCTTGTCTTGGTTGCAAACATTAAAATATTGTGGCTGCTGGACTCGCAATCGCCAAAAAAATGTCCCCACCCTTCCAAATTTCGACAGCGCCACATTCCACAAAGAATGTCAACACGAATAAGGGTAACACAACAAAGAGTCGTTTTTTTACTTCTAAAATGATGGGATTCAAGTCAAATGTGCAGATTTCGTCGGCTATCCTGCGACACAAATGTGTGGAGTGAAGCATCGAGCTTCAACTCAGTAGTTAGTGACGCTTGGATACTCACGATCAGCTCGAAAGGAAATGGCAGAAGCTCGGCATACTCGACTCCTTAAACATCCACGACGATTGCAATTCATTGCAAAATGACATTCAATGCCATGTTTTCACTGCGTCCGAGATTTCATTCAAGAATTCCCCCCCGCTTGGTCACAAAATAAGCTATGAACAATTTAGTCCCCTCCCACTTGGCGATGAAAATATACAGTGGTCCTTCGCTATAACGCGGTTTACTTTTCACGAATATGGATCGTGCATTGTGTTCTGTATTTTGATTGGCTATAAAGTCACTCCGCTTCTTCTCTACCTGTGCGTCAATAACTTTGCAGTTTAATATGTACACATATGTAAAACAGCTTGACAAATTTACATTACATATTTACAAATTCTCATACAATTTCAAGTTTCTCTACAACAAGGGTGTCAGACTCGGGTTGGTTCGCGGGCCGCTTTAACGTCAATTTGACTTCACGTGGGCCGGACCATTTTAGATATAATATTTAGATTTTTTTTATGAATATACATTAAAAGAACTGGATTAAAATCCCTGAATATTTCATTTCTTATACATCCAATTTATAATATTTTTTGATTTTACAAAATAATTTTTAAATTAAAAACACAGTAAAAATGATTAAAAAATTACAATTATTGATTCAAAAAGGGGAAAATTGGGAAATTTAAAATATATCTATAATCTTCATTTTATTTTGATCCTAAAACAGAAAGTCGACAATCATGATTTACTTTCCCGGGCCACACAAAATGATGCGGCAGGCCAGATTTGGCCCCCGGGCCGCCACTTTGACACAGGTGCTCTAAATCCTCTAAACTCTAATGTTGACAAAACGCTCTGGACCGACAAAAGCACCTGCAGCAGGGCCAAACAGACACCGGAAGATGCTATCTGTCGCAGATTAGGTTCATCTCCGCAATTTGAAGCCTTCTGTTGACATTGATGATTAAAATTATCATTTGACAGTACAGAAGTTATTTGTTGAATAACTTGACAGACAAGTGCCCCGCGGCCCGGTGGAGCGAGTGGTTAGTGTGTCAACCTCACAGCTCTGGCGTCCTGGGTTCAAATCCAGGTCATCCAGGTATGTGTGACTGAGGTGGCTCACCAAAATGTATGGAGACGCAAGGAAGTTTGCCTAGAAAGCCACGGTGGAATACGTCAACCTCTTTCCCTTTGTTATTGCATAAGGTTTAAATTTAGTGTAACGTAAGATTAAAACTTTTTTTAAATGTGTATAGGAATCTAAGTTCATTTAAGTTAAATTTAAATTTAAAGTTTATGTTATGTTACGAGTGCATCTGTCAAGTCTCATTCTCTCTCTCTCTCATCTGCAAACTCTGCATTGTATTGAATTATGTCTCATTTTATGATTAAACATCATAACCACTAGTTATATGTCACTCTGTTTGTAGATGGTGAATTACAACCAATAAAACTATGATTTTCCATTGTAATATTCTGTTTTCAGTTTTTTTTTAGTGTGGAAACAAATGTATTTTATCCATATTTAATTTCTATGGGAAACGTTGATTTGAGATATGAGTAGAAATTCAACAAACGAGCTCAGTCACGGAATGCATTAAGCTTGTATGCCAAGGTATGACTGTACTTTTATTTGTGAATTTATTTTCAATGTTTAGTAGCGTATTTAATTGTATAATAATTGTAAAAAAATGAAAATAGAGGTTTCTACTTCACAGATTTTGCCTATCACCATCTTCTTTTTGGAAGGTAACCCCTGTGAAAAAGAATGGTACACTGTACAACAACAAAATGAGGACGATGCAGGAAGAGGAGTTCCCAAACAAGCTTTTCCACCGGTGGAGTAAGATTTGTGTCAGGAGAGCTGTGGTTGAATCATGATTTGAGCCTGTCGTGTCATACTAGCACCAACCGGGTCACTTGTTTGCGGTGCAGTGGTTGTGCTGCACCCGCAAGCAAGATTACACGTGCGATTGGAAAATTGGTCAACCGATGGGAACTGTTGAGTCAATAGTTGGTTAAGGACAAGTTTAAACAGGAGTGGGGCGAGTTAACACGCGTCCTCAGAGGAACATGTGATTTTGCGGAAGATCAGTACTTAGACAACGGACTGCAAGTCATGCAAATTATCTCGAGATTTATGAGGAAGTTAGACTTCAGGTTCCGTGATTTGCCAGGCTTTGTAAATTAAATATTTATTTGATCTTTTACATATCCAGCATTTGCACCATTTTCAGCTATGGAAAACACACACAGGATACCTTTTTTTAAAATTAGTTTTTAAAAATTAGATTAATGTATTGCAGTGGCGGGCCGTCACGGCCTTCAAGGCCTTCCATGCTGGCCTAAGAAATATCTGAATCATATATTATATTTTTTCCATCAATACTTATTAAATCATTCCAAATTGTCGGTTAGCTTCCCTTCATTGATTTTCCGCCTGGTTGCACTGCTTCCAGATGTGTGTTTTCATATTGAAGCATTTAATCAATCACTTTTCAGCCATTATTTGTTGCCATGGTCAGACCATGCACACTCACACATACCTTGGGGCAATTAAGAGTGTCCAATCAGCCTACCATGCCGGTCTTTGGAATGAGGGAGGAAACCGGTGTACCTGGAGGAAACCCACGCAGGCCCGGGGAGAACATGCAAACTCCACAGATCTGGACCGACCTGGATTTGAACCCAGGACCCCCACTGAGAGGCCGATGAGCAAACCACTCATCCACCCGGCCCACGTTTATTAAAAATGAGAGCCTGATATTAATAATTCATTTACATTAAACTTGTTTCACTGCCTCCCAATAGGTACAAAGTTGTATTAATCTCTGAAGCAAAAGCATTATAGTTTTAAAGATTTATTGCTACAACACTGGAGATTGATAATAGATTGCTGTAGTTCTACTTGTGACCACCTTGTGGCGTCAAAAACTTAAAATAAAGTCCATAGACCCATTGGTATGTAACAAAACAAGACTCTAAAAATAATCATTAAAAAAAGGAGGTGGTTTACTCGATACTTTCACCGATCATGTTTGAGCTACTATGCTTTAGTATCATTTTACATCTTACTTATTGAATGTTTGTGGCTTAGATTTTTAAGGATTTAATGGAAACATAGAAGAGAGAAGCGAACTAGACTAATTATACATCCATCCACTAATTCAATGTATTGCATCCATGTGTAAAAAATGTAAAAAAAAATAATCCATCGTTGATAAATTCAATTATTTATTTTAAAAAAACATGGCACTATTACATCAAGGCATCAGCCCACCCAGAGTCCAGCTTCAACATGGCATCATGATAAATAAGTAATCATAAGAACAATAAGGCTTTAATGAATTGGCTGGCTCAATTTCCACTCCCATATACTTCAAATAAGACATAGCATTGGAAAAAAAAACAATTATGCTTTACCAAGAACGTTTGCAAAATAAAGATCCACTAATGGCCCACACAAACAGGGCAACTTTACAATACCGTCTACAAAAAAAACATTTTGCCTCATTAAATACTCATGCTTTTCACCTTGTAACATCATGTACAATAATAAGTATGAACAGATGTAATTCATACTGAAAAAGATAGAATGTTCATGATATTTTATGTGTATCTTGAGTAATTTACACCAAGATGAAGATCAAGGTTGCAAGACTGCCTGAACAAACAGGAAAATTGATATTTACAATTCTGATACTGCCCACAGTAAATTCCACCCATCACTACAGGTATCCTCACACACAGCGTGAAGTAAGTTGAACCCTGCGGATTTGAATTGAAACTTTTCATTCTGGGACATATTTGTTGTTTTCTCCAGGAAATGGAAATTCAGGTGCCGTGTTGAAATGTCCTGTAAGGAAAATCCCTACAGTGCCGATGATGAAGAGGCTAATGGCAGCCCAGAAACACACCTTGTCAATCATCTTCCCAATCAGTACCCAGCTTTCAATTTCCTTTATATGGAATTGAAGATGGATTATTTCACGGTTGGGGTAATTCTGTTTTCTTGCTAATGACGTGAAAATAATACTTACCGATCCAATGTTATTTTGTTGTCTTGTAGACTCTGCAATGAAATTACAGGCGTCTACGCATTGCTTGATCTCAGGTGCAGCTTGAGCTAAACTCTTGTACAGATTGGCTGTAGTATTAGCATCGACACCATCAACTGAAAACAGGGATCAGCATTTCAAATAAACATTTTTTTAGAATGAGTTTGTGAGATATGCTCTATCTATCTCACCATTGGGTTGCATCAGCCCATGTTTCTCTTTTTGCTTGTCAAACATCATTTCGCTGCGAGGTTGTTTGAGCACATACTCCTCAGCTCGTTGCATGAGGCCGAAGGAATCCCGCCTGCGATCTCTTACACCGTTCACCTCAGACGTCACCTCATTGTCGTCCAGCAGAGGCGACATGCCAAGGAAGCGGGGCACCGTCTCCAGAAACAGCTGAAAAACAGAGGGAGTCATAAAAGTATTTTAACAGCCACTGGTCGTTGGATTACGATTGATGTGTTCACTTACATGCTTGATTTGAGTGGACATAGTGTGAGTGCTAGGGCTGCGCAGGGAGAAGTTCAACACCACAATTTGATTGGTCGCGATGAGCGTGGTGACACACATAACAAAGATGATGTACCTAAGAAGACATTAGTGAAAGACATTGACAATATACAGAGATTTTAAGGATTGAAAGCATCACTTGAAGGTGGTTGAGCGTGACGAGCTCATATGTTGACTCACTTGCCAATGAGGGGGACAGAGAGTGATGTCTCTGGGATCTTCTGAGCGATAAGAAAGAGGAAAACAGTCTGGGCCAGCAAGACTGAAATGGACACTGTAAGTTTTTGTCCTCCAGCTGTAGAGGAGGAATGAAACATCATGTCATGTAGGGCCACAGCCAGTGATGATTAAATCTATCAATTTGTTTGATTCGTCGATTGATTATACTGCTTTTAATATATACCCACTACCACATTTAAAATCCAGGAGGTTTTATACAAAATATTAAATTATATGTCACATCAAAAATAAGCACATAACCTTAACTACTTGCACATTTAGCATTCATGTAGATCAGGAGTGTCAGACTCGGGTTGTTCGCGGGCCGCATTAACGTCAACTCGATTTCATGTGGGACGGACCATTTTAGATATAATATTTAGATTTTTTTTATAAATGGATTAAATGAACTGGATTAAAATATATATATATATATATATATATATATATATATATATATATATATATATATATATATATATATATATATATATATATATATATATATATATATATATATATATATATATATATATATATATATATATATATATATATATATATATATATATATATATATATATATATATATATATATATATATAATATATTTTTTATAGATCTAAAACAATGTTTAATTTAGCTTTTTTAAATATATTTTCAGACTTTACAAAATTATTTTTGATCCAAATACAGAAATCAAATGATTAAAAATTTACAATTTTTGATTTAAAAGGGGGAACAGGAGGAAATTCAATATACGTCTATACTCATACATTTTAATTTGATACTAAAACAGAAAGTCGGCACTCATGATTAACTTTTCCAGGCCACACAAAATGATGCAGCGCGCCAGATTTGGCACGTGATGTAGTTGAATTGTATCTTGTACTGCAGCAATTATGCCTTTGCGATTAGCCTAGAGGTAGTTAGCGTTTTATTTACACAAAGATGGTGTAACCCCATATGATATTTAAAAGTTCTAAAGCTCAGGTTCTTGTTTTAGTCATTCTCAATCAAGACATTTTAGCAAAAATAAGTGTAAATGATGATTTGTGATGAGTCTTTCACAACGCTTTGGAGGAATTTTGGACCACTGGCATAAACAGCCCATTTCAAATCACACCATAGAATTTCAATAGGAATTAAATCCGGACTTTGACTTGTCCACTCCAAAACCTTAACTTTTTTTTTTTTTTTGCCATTCAGAGCTGGACCTGCTTGTGTGCTTTGGATCGTTGTCATGCTGCATGCTCAAAGAGTACTGGAGTTTGAGCACACAAACTAAGGGCTGGACGTTCTCCTTCAAAATTTAGTGTTAGACAACAGAATTAATTCTTTCATCAATTACAGCAAGTGGTATTAAACACATACACGTGCAATCAGCCTTTTAGAAGCAGAAAACAATATATGAATAAGAATTTTACCAACATTTTCAAAGAATAGTCAAAAAACAATATTTACGTCTGATTATGACTTGGCACACTTAAATATAAGTGTGAAATAAATAAGAACTGTCTTAGCGGCCTATGAAAATGAATAATGGATGTAAAAGAAGTGATGATGTCTAAATAATGCCTGACCTTGTGCTGGTAGGAAGTACGCCAATACCACCAATGAGGAGATCAAGGAGCAAGGAAGAATGATGTTTATCACGTAGAAAAGAGGCTTTCTTTGGATGACCAGATTGAAACTGATTTCCTGATATTCCAAGTCATCAGGGGAGTATCGCTGGTTTATCATCTTCCTGGCTGGACGATGAACAATGGCCCACTCGCCATTCTCTAAAAGGGGTTTAAACAGCAATGAACAAAGCGTCTCTGAATTCTAAATTCCAGAGAATGTAAACTTTACCAGTGAAAGCTTCAGGGTCAATATCCACCCATTCGATTCTATTGCCTTTTTCTCCAATAGCTAATATAAGGTCCACTTCATTGGCACTATATGTTTGTGATCTGACAACAAAAATATGGTCAGACATGGTTACCTTGTAAGCACTGGATTTTTTGTTCATCGTCATACCTGAATGCCAGTGTGCAATTTTGATAATCAAAAGGGAAATAGGTGATTTCGATGGCGCATGTGCTGCGATAAATAGCAGGAGGAAGCCAATATATCGCACCGTTGTTTGAAATCAACACATTGGCGTAGTATGCCACGTCAAACTTGCCATCAATGCTGCAGAAATGATCAGAAAAAAAGATTAAAAAAAATAATTATATTTAATGGCAGGGTGGAACAATTGAGTGTTCTTACTTGTTTTCAAGGACAATATCAGGGAGCCACACAGTTTTGCAGGGGACGCGGATGACATCAATGCCATAATAATCAGATGTATTCCATGCTAGACGATAGTCGACCCATTGCTGTGAATGACATATGAGATCACATATGGCATTTAAAAGCAAATCCACTCGAGTGGTATGAAAAGAGGAAAGCTAGGAAAATTCTAATATTGAACTCACTATTTCAATCCAGACATTGGTTGTAAGAGTCTCTTCTTTTTCATTCTGTAAAAAAAAGTAAAAAAGTATATATATAATCAAAATGATCAGTAGCTCTGACTTGAAGTTATTGCTTTTTCTCTCATTTGAATTTAATCAGAAATGTTGTATTATCTCGTGGATGCTACAAGCCAGCCAGTCTATTGTTATCATACTGAAAGGCTTTGTTGAAACAGATATACAGTGGTACCTTGCCATACAAGCGTAATTCATTCCTGGACTGAGTTCGTATGTCGATTTACTCGTAACTCAAACAAACGTGTCCCATAGAAATGAACTAAAAAGAAATTAATTTGTTCCAATCCTCTGAAAAAACACCAGAAACAGGATATTAGATTGGAAAAACGTTTTTTTTTGTTCTAATTCGCCATCTATTAACAAAATAACAAATAACTTGTGGTTAAATACTACTAAAATGTGTTTAATTGTACTAAAATTAGACAGATTTTGCGGAAGTGAGAGACTGACAGAGAGTGGGGGAGATAGAAGGGGGTAACTTTTTGCACGGCAACGCGCTCATAACATAACATAAATGAATTTGGATACGATGGAGTCCCACTGAAAAATACTTTTAATCAAACCTTAATTCTAATTTTATTTTAAATTTTGATACCTATCTTATTAAGCTCTATTTACCCAGCTTCCACCCTGACTTTCAGATGCAACCTATCGAGGGTTGTTGTATTCCTTCAAAATATTCCGAAAAAGATGCACACAAATGTCCCCACAATAGGATAACGCACGACTACTTGCCTACCAGAAGTAGTATATACGCCATTCACACTGACTATTGGGAACGCTCTGCCTAGTGCTCCCTCGCGTCTGCCGTCTGCTCTTATATCAAAATTTGTCCCGAATCTCAAGATAAATATTTGCCCAAAATTTTACTCGTATTTCAAATTGCTCGTATGTCGGGGCATTCGTATAGCGAGTTACCACTGTAATGTGTGCAGCACTCTCACCAGAGAAATAAGGTTGGTCAGGGTCAACTTGATCTGAACTTCCACTTTGTTCTCTGGGTGAACCACAGGGCGAATGTTCTTGTTATAGTTTTTGAACAAGTTTTGGATCAGTTGTGTCTCTTCATTACCCTGAACTGCAAAACATAAAACAAACAACTGCAAAAACGGGTTGTATCATTCAAGGTTATTTTCGCAATAGATTAGTTGATTAGGACATGTGTTATTGTATGATCACACAGCCACCAGCAATTTGGAAGTTATTTACTGTATGTTAAATATTAAAAATGTAATGTAACAGTAGTACGTCTACAAATACATTTTAAAAAACAGTCCGTGCCTGTATCTATATTATGCTGCAGAGATTAATACTATGACTACTAATATTGGTTTTATTTTATTTAAATGTTTTTTTTCTCTTTTATTGCCTTTTTCTACCAAACTACAAACTACAGCATATGGAATTAGCATTTACACAGAAACTGAAAAAGATTGAAACAATGAAAGAGGAAAATTGCAATTATGATATCGAAATCTTACTTAAATCAACACACACAAAAAAGTGTCTAAATGCTGATGTCTCCAACTGTGTTTTGAATTGTTTTGATTGCATGCCCAGCTGGCTCACATTAGGGTCAATGCAAACTTTGACTAGAATGTCACTTGCTCAATCATTAGCCATGAACGTTTTTCTTCTCAGAATTTTGAAAAACATGTTCTCCATTTTTAGATGTTAAGATATCCAGTTGGTGTCATATAAACAAACTTTTCAATTATTTGCAATGCGCCATCTTCCTCGTTCATAAATATCCACCCAAAAAAATACAATTTTGACGACACAAGAAAGGCACCGGTTATTTCCGAGCCCTTGCCTCTTCTCTCACAGCTGTCACTATGCTTAGCTCAGATTACACCACAGATGGCACATTCAAAACAGGACCCCATGTCCACTTCAGGTGATCTGCTATAACAGAAGTTGCGAACAAGTTAAACAAAAAGAGCAAAAATGTTAAACTGGGAGAGTCAAAGAGCAACACCACACACAGTGACCTGCCAAAACACACACACACATACACACACACACACACACACACACACACACACACATAAACACGATTAAAACATAACATAATATTCAACATAACACTTTCTTCCCCTGACTTTGTTTTAATGAGCTCTGATGAATTTGAATATGTTATAACACAGAATAACAATAAGAGAAACATAAAACAAGGCAATAAGCAACAGTACATACAAAATATGATAAGCAAAGAGCCACATTCATTTTGGCCAGAAGCCGCACGCGGCTCGGAGCCACGTGTTCGCCAACCTAATGCAATAATATCACCACCAAAAAGGAATTCTGGATTGAAACATGGTGGTAAATTGGGCAATTGCAATTGTCTATGTTGACATTTTGCCAAGTTGTTACAGCAGCCACAAAATTTCCAATGTCACCCCCTGTGCATCTTGTACGCCAAACATTAAATACAATTATACTCACGTTTGATTTAATACAGGGTTTGTAGTGACAGCTGTTCCAAAAGTGTATGGAAACTTAATGACTGCCATATGCTTCAGCTCAAGTTCAACTCAAATATTTCTCTCACTGTCATGGTCCTTAGTGATTCAAAACAGGAAGCTCTAGTATGTCATCTTGAAGTGTTCATTCTCCTTGGCCTTGTTCCGAGCCTCCTCGCTTAAGGGACGGAATGCCGCTTGCAAATCCATACCCGACCACAGACAAAAGACAACGACATGCCAATGACATTTTGCAGTCCAGTCAATCAAATAAATGGATACCCGACTTGACCAGAGTACTCATTTAACTCATTGACTGCCAGCTTCTCCCAGTCAAATTGGATGTCTGGTGCCATCAATGGCCCTAAAATGGGAGCATTCCCACCAGACCTACAAGTTTAAAAGAATTCAATCTTAATTGCAATGTTAATGAGTAAATATGATGAAAAAAACCCCAACAAAAAACAAGCTTTCGTGTGCCCCAACACACTACAGGCTTAAGGCTGCACACATATGCCGGACTTGTAACACAGGCACCATAAATCCACATTCTATCTGTGCAAGCTCTTTATTGTCTGACTCATAACCTTGAGGCAATGCAGCCACCAATAAGTTCAAAAGTATTATACCATCCCTGATAGATATTGGTGCATGCTACATAGCTACCCAAATTCTAGACAATAGGTTGGACATGAATAACAACAACCTGAGCGGCAAGTAGGCATGCCTTCAGCCTGTAAAAATCCTTGTTACAATTTTAACGGGCCTAAAATGAGAGTTCATTTCTATTTTTCAATTTTTTAAGTTTGTCTTTATTAGGCCCGGGTAGAACATGAAGCTGTGAGGCCGACACACTAACCACTCATCCACTGCTCCACCGGTGTAAATTCTATTTGCATATAATTAAATTATTCATAATAATACTGATTTTAATGACTAAAAATATGCCCTATAAACGGTAAAATAGATAACATGGATATGTGCCATATTTATTTGTTGTATTCATTCAATCTATCTTATTTTCATCTTCAGTATTTATTTTACAGATGAATTGTAATGTTAGTTTAGACACAATGACGTCTCTATTTATGTAGTCCACAAAATTATTTTGTTGTATTTGTCTACAACCTTTTGCATGTAGACAAAACATTGTAGGATATAAAAATGGGCAAGAACAGTCATTTACTCAGAGCAAATAAAATTCATTTTTAGCATTTTTATATCAAATATCAACTCAATTGATAGTAATAAACAAATCAAGGTGGCTCCAAAAATGAGTTGTTCTGCATTAAACACAAAGTAAATTTGTCAAATTACCCATTCTAACACTGAAACTTATTTCGTCTTGTTCTAACAGCTTGATTGCGGTTCATGAATTGCAAGAGTTGGTTGCTGAAGCCTAACCCAGCTGTCGTCGGGCGAAAGACAGACTACACCCTAGACTGGTCGCCTGTCAGTCGTAGGGCACACAGAGAGACAAATGACCATCTGCATTCCCAATCATACGACCCCCAGCAGGAATCAAGCCCCTGCCTGCCCGCACCGATGTCAGGCGAGTGAACCTCTACATAACGAGGAGGCTGGTTCATGAATTAATTATGCCAAAACATGTATTTGCCCCTAATTAGGTCAATCATGCATCCATTCAAAACCAATCACATGGGTCTCGACAACATACATATAAAACATCTTGAGTAAAACTTTGCTTGCACTATTCATTTGTTTTGTCACATGATTAAGCTTTGACAATTATAAAGGAGCAATTCCAACATGATGCCCCATTCACAAAATTCTAATGGGCAACCAACCAATCAAAGGTGTGGATAAGAAATGAATGGATGGATTGGTACAGAGTAGTCACGTTTACTTTCAAAACAACTCTAAAGTGAGCAGAATCATTGTGGTGGGTATATATAGTTGTTTTTTTCCATCTGAAATGTAAATTAATAACTGCACAGCCCAAGTGAAAGATTAAACAATGAGACATCAGTGACCAGAATATATGCCAATGTTTGTAAAGTGTGATGCTTACCTTGCCAAACAGTTCTGAGAACAATCCCAATTCCAAAAAGTAGCTTTATACAACATGCTGCCATCATGTTGCAGAGCCTCCTCTCAGTAGTCAGTTGAATTGGAACATAAAGTGAGACAAGGAGGACAACGGGTGAGAGGAAGAGTAAAGACAGGGAGGAAGAGGAAGCCCTAAAATCCCTCGCACCAAAAACCTTGACTGCGCCCACCACGGCTGTCGCTATTCGTGGACTCAGATTACGCAGCAGCTGAGCACTAAACCAGGATGTCAAATCACAGTCCAGTCACCCATGGTAATAATCATTATGATCATTAGGCAGCAACAAATGGGGTGATGCCAATTTAGTCTTTCATGACCGTATCAGACATGCGACGTCATGGACGCATGCTAATAGAGTAGATCACAAAATACTTGAGTTTTCTTTCATAATTGATCATTATTGTCCTTTTTAGTAAACAGTTCTTGAAATTAATTAAGGCAACTCGGAGGGCGAGTATAATTAGCATGTTGTTCTCACAGTTCTGTGGTTGAGGGTTCAAACCCAGGTGAGTCCTCTCTGTGTGGAGTTTTTATGTTCTCCCTGAGCCTGCGTGGGTTTTCTCTGGCTATTCCGATTTTCTCTTCCTCCTTGAATGGTTGTTGTTTCCTTGTGTGCTGTGATTGGCTGGCCACCAATTTAGGCTGTCCAACGCACCCTACGTGACCCTCGTGAGGATATCGGGTTTGGAAAATATATGAATGAATGACTATTTGAATTAGATACTAATACAATTATTTTTACAGTCTGTATGTAATGTAATCTACATTATTGTGCATGTATTAACATACGTTTTACAATTAACATACGAGAACTCCCGTCTCTGAACCCTGGCTGGTAGACGAATAAAATGTATCTTTCTAGTGTTTGTTATTGTTTATCTTGTACCTTCACAAGGGACAATCTTACCTATTTACATATATACGTTCATTAACCTGAATATAAATATGTACATTAATATATGCTGTCCCTTATCAAATCAATCAAGCAAGCAATCAATCAATCAATCAAATGAATCAAATATGGCTTAGGAAAAGTATTCTTCTAACACATCTTTTTAGAGGCCGTGCCAACAATCAGAGCATTTTTCAGCTTGAAGTCTCAAAGTAAGCTTTATTTAGTGCAATAATTGAACTTAGTCAGTGTGAATATGTAAATACAGAGGTGAATACAGCTGTGGGTTGGAAGAACATCAACAAGTTATAGTTTGAGCAGGCCAGCTTCCTGCTATGTATTTAATATATTAGTGTACGTACACCCAAGAGCCAAACCTTTATTCTGGCGAGGATCCAGTAGTGAGACAATGTGTCTCCAGACTAAAGTGTAGGGGCAAACCTTGCTCATAAAACGTAACAGTAGCTCATCAATATAATTGTTGTTACTGTTCACAAGATATACAACATTTCAAACAGAAGGAGAGGAAGCAGAAGCTAAAAACCAGAGGACTTTGCACAATCAATTCAAGAGACCAAAGCCTTGTCTTTATAATTAGTACTGTGAGTAATCTAAGTCGTGTCATTCTGGAGTGGCAAGGGCAATAGACTGATTTTTGGAATGTGCCATTTGAGTTGCACTGTATGGGATCTACTTCTAAATATACAGTTAGTGAAACAGAGATGAGCTTCCTTAAGGTAACTGGAGCCTCGACAAGGCAGATTTCAATGTCCCACAGTAACAGAGACAGAAGAAAGGCTGCATCTGCCCATTAGAAGAGTTGTAACCTAAAAAAAATACTCATGTAGAGGCCATAATGAGTGGAGCAAACATGGTTCCTTATAGATAACTGTATAGTCTTGGAAAAATGTTGTTTGCATTGTATGTGGAGAGTTAAGCGCAAGTCAAAAGTCAAAGTTAAAAATAAATCATGTGGAAATTTTGTCATTGGTTTTCTCAGTTGTTCAGCATTTATCGTGAGCTAAAACCATATGCCTACTTTGGGAAGTGGACACTGTGGTGGGAAATCCCCATTGACTGGTCGTTATTCATAGGGTGTGTTTCAAACCACAAAATGTTAGTTAGGTAATAAATAAATTATATATATATATATATATATATATATATATATATATATATATATATATATATATATATATATATATATATATATATATATATATATATATATATATATATATATATATATATATATATATATATATATATATATATATATAGATAGATATATATATATATATATATATATATATATATATATATACATAGATGTACATGTATACATATGCATATACATACATGTACATGTATACATATACATACATATACATAGATGTACATGTATACATATGCATATACATACATATACATAGATGTACATGTATACATAAGCATATACATACATATACATAGATGTATATGTATACATATGGTTGGTCTTAACATTCAGCCTTTTCTCTTGTACTCTTGTCCGTGGTATGAATGGTTTTGGTCTGAACTGTAAAAAAAATGTTAATTGCTAAAAACAGCTACAACCAAAGCTTGATTTAAACAATTTTGGCCATTTCTTCATGTTAATTATTTGATTTTCCAAAGAAACTTTCCTCTGAGGTATTTAGCCCCCTTCACCCGAAGCACTTGTAACACCATTGAAATGAAATAGAGCAGGGACAGTTTTTACATCCCATTCGATACCTCAGTCATCTGTATCCTCACAAACAGACGAATAGAGTTCTCACGGGAATGCTCAACCATTGCAAATTTTACATCACACAGTAAGACCGACTCAATGTCGTTATCATTTTACTCCCTGTAGTTATAATAGGCTTTCTTTGAAACACAATCCTAAAATTCAACAAGCTCTGTGGCGCTCTGGTTTGAAATGTTACAGCACTTGAGATGTTTTTCCGAACAGTGTAATGCTGTGCCGCCACAGGGCAGTTTCAGCTCTTCTGTGGGGATATCAGAAAGTGATGAAATGCCCCTTTCCTGCTCCACTGACCCTCCCAACATAAATATGTCCTCATAGTGCTTTTGGAGCCCACATTTCAATCCAGCAGTGTTGTGGAATTTATTCTCAACACAATGGCTTACTTCGTTTTAGCCTTGAAGTAACATACGTTTGTTGCTTGTATAGAACGTAAATCAGCGGAGTTGCTCAGCAGAGCCTAACAGCTCGTATCTTCTTAGTGGGTCACATGTTTCCCACTGGGATTCGGTCTCCCCTTGTTCATTGCCGGCCATTTCAGATGGGATCAACCATTTGTAGATGGAATAAAAGCCACATGACTGAGCCCTCCCAGCCATATAATGAATGCTTTCACTTCTTTCTGCTCCTCAACTGAGAAATACCATTGTAACGTCCCTCTTTAAGAACGCACATGTGGTTCTCCTCGAGCGTGCCAAGTTCAATGTCTGTTCACATTCCACCATATAAGGAAGAAGTAAAGCTGGTGAAAAAAAATCCTAAGATTATCACAGAAAAGTCAACAGACATCCTCCATGCTTTTAAAGGAATTGCCATTAGACGAATATTTAAAATTTGATTGGCTTCCTGAGAATATCATAACTGAAAAGGTTGGTTTGACACAAATAAAGCAGCACTTTTTTGGGAGGGGCAAAAAAAAACATCAGCTAAGAAAGACAATAGGAAGAATTTGTTACAAATTTGCTGTGGACCTTCAATCCTTCCTGCTTTTTCCATGTGATACATGTTGGATGCTGTATAGTGCTCCTAATAGCTTGTCTGAATGAGAGAGGGGGGAGTAAAACAGAGAGAGCGAGAATAGGGAGGGCGTTGGTGGGAGGGGAGAGCGTTTACTCAAGCTGACCAGGAATATAGCACATACTGTAGGAGATGCATGTGGAGGAAGAAGTAGAAGAAGGGGGGGTTACTGGCGGACACGCTGTGTTGGCTCAGCTTTATCAGCCAACCACTGCTGATCTCAGGTTGATCTCTGGACCCTTTCGTATTGAGCAACAGCAGTTCCAGGGATCATTAGACACAAAGGCAGGCTGGACCATTGAATGAAGGGGAATGAGAAAAAAGAGCAACTGCAGACACAGCGTGGAGGGTCAGACGGAAAACTCAGCAGCCGTGCTTACTCACTTGCTTGTAGGGGCTCGATGGTGGAAACAACTTTTGATTTAAGGCTTTGGGGAGGAGTATGAAAGGTCTTTGGGTAAAGGGTGGGGTGGTGGGCATTGAGAGGCCAAGAAAGTAATTGTGGTGACAGGCAGTGCAAGGGACGAGGACTCATGTGAGACACGCTGGAATTAGAGGGGGAAAGACGCAGACGGCAGGCGGTGAGGAAAGAGGACTTCAGAATGGGTGTGAAGAGCAAGGCTGCCTTGGCTATCTTAGTCCTGCTGCTCTTCCTCGGCATGCTCTGGCTGCGTGAGTAATTTTCCTTCAGTCTGTATGAATGCAATGTACAATGAATTTGTAGTACTCCTCCCTTCTTGGGAATGCATGAGTACTAAATCAAGGATGGCTCACATGTTGCAGTGGCTGTAGAAAGCAAGCACTGCTCACCATAGATGATTAAAATGGATTTTGATTGATCTTTCTTGTCACAAGAATGAATGCTTTATGACTATTACCTTTACCCGCCAAGAAAAGTAATTGGTTAAATGCAAATAAACAACAAAACCATGGTTGAAATAATATATTTGATTGATGTTGCTTTTACTTTTATTTGCCAAGCAAACACCAAACTCATATAATATGCAGTGTACTTATAATTTTTGAGAAAAGCAATACATTAATGATTTTTTTAAGTTAGATTCATGATATCTGCTTTTTAACAAGTTTATATGGTGACTATATAAAGTTGAGGAAAACATGATGATGGGTTTATTTTCTCAATTTTACAGACTCTAAAAGTCAATAAGAACCATGTGGTCTTCTTTCAAATACAGTTATGGGTCATAAACTGTCTAAATGTATGGGACTGATGGTTTTTAAAAGGTTAAAAAGGAACTTTTTTAGTTGAGGACAATTTGCCTGCTCAGCTCGCCCACATAATTAGGTTTCAATGGCAGCGTTTGTGCAAAAATGGTCGAAAATCCGAAACATGCAGCAAATTTTTCTCTCCTCAGCGAGAACTTATACACATAAAAACAATGTGATTAACTGTCACATAAACTATTATATCAGTTTTAAAAGTTGATTGGTCTGTCTTCTACTATATGTTGCTGGATTGAAAAAAACATTAAAAATTAGTTAGAATATTTGAGAAAAATTGTGATTTGTCTTCAAATCAAACTATGTTCATGTAAAATAGGTTTACTACTTGGCATTAGTTATTTTAATGAGCAAACAATCCCATGTTAAAAGTTTTTTTTTTTTGGAATAGAGGTGTTTGATCATTTTACTATTAGAAAAGTAGAAGAAAATACTATTTTAATATCAAAATGGAAAAATGTTTTTCTGTTTTCCATGTAGATGGAGGTTTGGATCACCACTGGGATTCATGTCTAAAAGGCTACAATCAAGAGAATGAGGTAAACTAAGATCATTAATAAAACAAAAGTATTAGCATACTGAGCTTCAGATTCCCATTAATGAAATAAAATGTCTTTCTTTGTTCTCCTCCGATTGTCCATGTGACAACCCCCCCACCCCATCTCGCCCCCCAGCTGTCAAACAGCAGTGCCTCCGAAGTGTCCGAGGACCTTGGAGCCATAAAGGAGTGCCCCGGACAGTCCTTCCAGATCTCACATCTACTCGCTCACCTGCTGGCGTCACCGGCCTTCACATCTGATGTGCTGTTGCAGCCTTATCTATCAAGCTGGGATGAGCTTGTGAAGTAAGAGATAAAAACATTAGTGTAACGATTCCATTTACGATGGTGTATCATCACCATGATGATCATGATTCATAATTATGACGTGTCCTCCAGGTTTATGGAAGCTCTGGGTCCCATGGTTGGCCTCATATCTAAAGAAATAGAAACCAAAACCTCCATTATTCGGGAATTAGCCCTGTTGGATGGGAACATCCCAGAAGCAGAGGTCAATCGGGATGTGAATTTTGACCACACAGAAAACCCGGAGGCGAGAGCGAAAGATTCGAACCCCTCACAGCGTTCCGGTGCTTACAATTCAGTGCGCTCTATGGTCAGGGTGGAGCTGAAACAAGGCGTGGTGGACTTCCAGCGGCAGACAGACTCGGGATGTCGCACTCTTCTACGACTGCACCGAGCTCTGCTTTGGCTCAAGCTCTTCCTGCACAAACTGGCCGAAATCCCGGCGGCGGGCCGGTTGAGGAAACCCTCTGAGCTGTGTCGCGAGGCCTACCAGACCACCCTGGCTAACTACCATTCCTGGTTTGTGCGCAGAGCGGCAGAGGTGGCCTTCATTGCCATGCCCGAGCGTGGCTTCTTTTTCAGGCTGGTGTGTGTGCAAAACCAGGAAGAGCTAAGCGCAGTGCTAAATCGAGTGGTCAGGGCAATCGGGGTGGTCTACGATCGGACGCAGAAAGCCCTGGAGGACAACGGAATGTTGAATTTGCCTTAAAAAGGCCCAACGGACAGTTTTGATTGTTACTTTGTTACTATGTCAAAATGTGAATGAACATTTTTTTTTAGCTAAAACTGCCATATTTCCTTCCCAAATTCAATGCAGACATTTTGTCTTTGGGTTCTCATCCTCATCTCATTCTCTCATTTTCTGAACTGCTTTATCTTCATTAGGGTTTTGGGGGGGGGGGGGGGGGGGGCTGGAGTCTATCCCAGGGGGACATTCTTAATTGGTGGCCAGCCGATCGCAGGGCAAAAGGAGACGGACAATAATTCACGCTCACACTCATACCTAGGGGCTATTGATTTAGTGTCCAATCAGCATACCAATGCCTGTCTTTGGAATGTGGGAGGAAACCAGAATACCTGGAGAAAACCCACACAGGAGAACATGCAAACTCCACACTGGTGGATGTGACCTGGATTTGAACCCAGGACCCCAGAGCTGTGAGCCAGATGTGCTAGGTTTTGGGTTCAATTCACACACACAAAATAAAGTCTCCTTATGGACCCTGAGGGGATTTTTAAGGCAGCTAATGACGCAATTGACTTTTGAAGTCACAAAAGGAGAGTGATGCAGAAGTGCCTTTGTATTCCTATTAAGAAATACAGGAAAACTGGACTGGACTTGTTGTGTTTGGTACGAGGTTTTCTTGTACAGAAACAAGGATATGCTTGCATTTGTTCTAATGACCAGCAGGTGGCTACTTTGGAAGTAGAAAACCATCTAAACTAGCAGTGTCCACACTATTCCACAAAGGGCCGGTTTTTATTCCAACTGAGAGTTTAATCATTGAGGTTTCTTCTGAAAACAAAGTAGAACCTGACTGCAATCAAATGATGACACTTTTAAGAGAACAGATTAGTGAAAATGTATCTTCTTTATCGGTTGGAATGAAAACCTGCACTCTGTTCCCAAAAGATTACCTCTACAAATGTATTCCTAAAGAGCCAAAGGTCCATTTTATTAGTTTGAAGTTGAGGATAATAAATAACTTATTATTTAGGCAGGGGGTATATTTATAGGACCAAATCAGTATTTCCTTGTGCTATCTTTATTGCATCTGTGCATTAGATTTAGCGTTGTTTTCTCAACTTTATTCTTTCACTGCCAGGCCTAATAGTCCAAATGGATTAAACGTCAAAGGCAGCAAACCATTAAATTGCAAGGCTAATTCCTGGAGGGTTAGTAAACTACCTCAAAAGGTTTTTATGTTTTGTTTACACAGATAATTTAACACTAGGACCTATTGCCTCAAATCAAAATGTGTAATTCATATGCTGGATAATAATGGTGCTTTACTATGACACTGGCATGACTGTGCAGTATTAATTCATTAGTAATATATGATGTCAGAATGAATCTCAGAAATAATAAATGTGCCTATTTCTGCTCCAGTGTCTTCACATTCAGTTTTTTTAAACTCTATTAAATGAATGTCTTAAATATCATCAGCATTGAAATTTTGTTTGATAATCTCCATTGGAAATGATTGAGGAGCAGATTAATGTTCTAACCCAAACACTGCATTGGTCTTAATAGGACTATTTTAAACCTACAAATACCTCTAATACCAGGTTCTAATCCTACCTGTCTTGTTTTTTTCTTCCTCCATGTTGTCTCTTTCTAAGAACACAGCAACCGGGTAGGCAAAGGTGATCAGATCCTCTGAAATGTCTTAAAAAATTGTCAATATAATTCATGACATGCACTTGACTGTGATGAAAAAATCAATTTTCCTAAAAATGAACTGCTTTGACATTAATTATCACATATTACAAAGAAAATTACATTAACAACCTTCTTACTTTTGTACATGGTTTGTTATTTTATCATTTAACAAAGCAATGAAACATGATTCACTGCCAGACATCCTAATTAAAATGAAATGTTCGCCTAATGCTTTCATTGGCAGCCAATGAGGAAAAAAAATAAGAAAGAAAACAAGAACTTTAGGCTTTGACTTGTTTGTTCAGACTGATCCTCCACTTGACTCATTTACAACCACTTCAGGTTTACAATGGGCTACTAAAAACTGGCCAAAACCCGGATGCAAAGATTATATATATACTCAATGAGATCACGACTACATTAGATAACAATCACCTCGTGATGTTTGACATCTTGGGATGGTTTTTCCTGCAGTGAGATTTTTTCAATTTCAAGAAAATTGCAGAAGCAGAGGCCACACTTTTAAGGTTTGGTTCCCTTAAATGATGTTTATTAATTATCTATCTTTATTTGCAGTAAACATGAGCAAAAATATACATACAGTCATGGCAACAAAAAAAATAACCAGGATAACGCTATTATTGGGTATTAGTTAAAACTGGGAAAATGTGGGTATGACCTTATATGACGGTTATGTATTGGAGGAGGATATATATATATATATATATATATATATATATATATATATATATATATATATATATATATATATATATATATATATATATATATATATATATATATATATATATATATATATATATATATATATATATATATATATATATATATATATATATATATATATATATATATATATATATATATATATATATATATATATATATATATATAGCCTCCTCCAACCATAACATACATAACCGTCATATATGTAATGTCATAATGTATGGGGTGGAAATATCACACAAACGCACGCACAAAAATATAAAAACAAACAAAATCTTTGTCAACGAAACCATTCATTAAATGATGGGTGACAACCTTAAATATGTCTCAAGAAACAATACAATCCGAGCTGATACATTCTCTAAATGTTACAACAAAACTGCAATAAAAATAGTCTGTCACAAACAATACGTTTTTACATACTTTCTCGATTGTTGCCTCTTAACATCTTATTCTCGCTTGCTTTATTTTTCATTCCTTTTCCATGTTTACGTCCCATGGCCACATAAGAAAGAGATATATATTGCTTTCTGAGGACATCTCCAAATTATCACAAAAAAGGATAAACGGAGATAAGAGGCGAGTAACCAGGTCACTGGCAACAACACTTTCTGTCCACCAGGAGGCACTGTTACATCTTTGTGAAACTCCATTGTGCGTATTAGTACGGTTATGTAAGAGGTGGTCTTTTTATATATATATATATAACGCAACACACACGAATCCTTCAATTTCTCCGCAGCAAATATTTCATTTCATTTTTGTCCTGCAACACAATTTTGCTTAGAGAAAACTAAATGTGGATTGAGGATCTTTGGTTGAGGAACTCATCTTTTTATGCAGATGGCAAATGAAAATTATAGTTAGTATTGTGCAATTTCGCAGCTCTTAGGCAAATTCAGTCAAATTTCAGGTTAAAGAAATGAAGAACTCTGGAAAATGAATGAATCAATATATCTTATCTAAGAAACACTATAGGGAAAGAAATTCAGAACGCAGGCTCTGGATTAGCCCACCAGATTAAGAGATTAGTGGGAAATTGAGTGTTTGTTTCAGCAACAGTGGCGATGTGCATGTGTGGGTGGGTTTAAAAATCAGTTTTGAAAAATAAAAGATGCCATTATATTTGGATTGAATTCAAATGGATAGATTATATTAGTCATTAGTTAGAGCACATGGAGATATTTAGGAATATTTAGCACCAAATGCCTTAGGGATTCTGTGCATTCAAACTAGTAGCCGCCAGTTCAAGTCTGGACAAACTAAATCAACTATTAGTTGTACGTTTCCACCTGGTTTATTTTAAACTTTCCAACAACCTTCTACTAAATCACATATTTAAAAACTAAACACTTGTCAAGAATATGAGAATGCATGAGGCTGATTAAAAAAAAAACATACCATCAACTTCACTGTTTAAAGAATTATAGATGAATTTCAAACCAGTGTCACCCCCAAAAAAGCACACCAATGAAAACCATTATATAATCAATGAAATAAAAGGGAAAAAAAGACTTCTAAATATCAATATGGCTATAACTACAAACACTTATGTAAAAAAAATGGAGTGAGTTGCAGATGCATACTAAAGTGGTCATTTCTATATACGTCTGATTGTTTGAGCTAAATGTGAACTCCAGATAAATTCACCAATTTTAAAATAATCCCACACAAATGCAAACTGGAGACAGGGGTAGTGTTTCTGAAATTAGCGAAATAATGTAAGGAAGACCTAGTAGGATGTTTCAAAGTGATTGATGCGCTCAACACATCCAACCGCCATGTGAATGCACAACTTCTTTGCTCTAAAGAATATGATCAATCATTCATACTGTACTGATTACATGACTATTGCACAGTGCATGCAATTTCCCGACCTTGGTATGGAATACGCTAAAAACTAAATGTACACGCAAACAGTGAAGCCACAAATGCGCACTTTGAGGTTTTGGGTTTTTTTTTTCTTTTTTTTTTAACCCTTTAGCTTCAGGTAATGCCAATTTCCATTTTAATTAATACTGCACACTGATTGTGTGTAATTCCAATTGGTCGCTTATAAGGCGGCCCCTCCTGGTGGTCAGCAGTCTCACCGAACCTCCCCACCACCACTACCACCAACATACTTAGCAATGAATTGGGACATATGGGCCTCCTACCCTTATAGTACGCAAAAGACAATACACACATGCAAAATGGCTTCATCTCAGCATCCATCCTTGAAGATATATATAATGTCAGATTATCATTTGGAGTGCAACAAGTTAGTTTTAGGGATGGGCATAATGATTAAGAAATCTTTGGAGCTGCAAATTGAATGCATTACTTGGCTTTGACCAGCGCACAATGTTGATTCGCTTTAGCGAACTCTACAGTCTGATTTTGTTTCATTTTTAAAATGAAAAATAACTTTAAAAGTAACAACTATTTGTAGTTTGATTATTCTTGTCAAATTAGTCATATACCCATCCCTATTTCAGCAAAGGTTTGTGATAATATATATAAATAAAAACTGCAGATGAGGAATGGCCTATTTTGAGGCAGTAAGATAGGAGCAGCAAATACAGTGTCTTGACTGGTCCTCGCAAACTTTAAAAAGACGCATTACATCCCCTTTTCGTTTGTCATGCAGTATAAATAGACGTCACCTCAAATGAATTCACAGAAAAAAAATTGTCTCCAAGTTCACAGACAGAAATAATTACAGTATTACCACTCTTTAGTCTAGCATTTACTTATCACATATCTGGACAAACAATGTCCACCCTATTTCTTTGTTTTTTTCTGGGTTGTAAACAAACTCACAAAGAGTGAAAATGCTGCAATTCCTTTCTGTGCATGTGCAATGTTGCACAACATGAAGTATTCATAGGATGAAAAAGGCTTTGAAACCTAATTAATGGTGTTGATCCTCAGCTTGAAAGACACTCGTCCGGCAAACTTGTCTCTCTCGTTTCCAGTGGGAATGTTGTTGGCGTTGATCTTACACTCGATGTTGACGTCTTCATTCAAGGTGATGTTAAGGAATTTGACGGCAACCAAAGGTTGGGAGTAATTCACCTGCAACAAAAAGACAATAAACTTAACCTTTTTATACATTATATTTTGGATATTTTCTTTTAACCATCACAGGTGAAAAACGACATGAGGCCAATGAGTTTGCTAACTTTTTAGGCACAACTGCAGCAAAATATATTTGCATTAGATGGTTAGCATGGCGGGAGGCCTGTTTGGCTTGAGTGGTTAGCACGTCGGCCTCACAGCTCTGGAGTCCTGGGTTCAAATCCAAGTTGGTGTGCAGTTTGCATATTCTCCCCGGGCCTATGTGGAATTTCTCCTGGTACTCTAGTTTCCTCCCACATTTCAAAAACATGGTAGGCTGATTGGACTCTTTAAATTGCCCCTAGGCATGAGTGTGAGAGTGAATGGTTGTGCCACCGGTTCAGGGTTGGGTTTTGTCATTAATTTTAACCCGTGTGGGCGTGTTTGCTTTTTGCCTCTTGTGTCCCTTCTAGCTTCCCTTTTCCTCTTGTTGACCAGCTGCGTGGGATTGACAATCAGTTCCTCGTTCTGTCTATTTAAACCCCACGTGATTGTTTTGTCATTGTTGGATCGCCTGTTTTACTCTACTTTGCTTCTAAGTTTCCACCTTCCACGCTCCAAGTTCCTCGTTAACCCGTGTTGTTCCACGTCAGGTTTGATTTTGTTATTTGATTTCCAAGTGAAACTCCTCCTGTCTAAGAAATTAAAGTTTTCTTTGAGCATGCCATCCTCATACATTGCCTGCTTCCCTACATTTTGGGTCCACTCTACGTTTCCAAACTCAAAGACGTGACACCCCTTGGCCCAAAGTCTGCTAGCATAGGCTCCAGCACGTCTTTGCTTTTCACCTCGTCTGTCCCTCCTGGCTTCCCTTTCCCTCTTGTTGAAAAGCTGGGTGTGATCGACAACCAGTTCCTCATTCTGTCTATTTGTCACTTTACAACTTTGGTATTGTCCCCAGCCGTGGTAGCCAGAAGTACATCATTAAAAAATCCCAGTCTCTCCTTTTCTTTCAGTCAGAGGGGCCATGTCATGGTGCTTTAGTGAACAATTGGAACATGCAGTCAAATCTCAAATGCTTTGGGACTTACTTCTTCCTCTGACCCACTTTCAATTTTGTAGTCTAACATATCGCTAGATAAACACTATGAGCGCACTCGCCTACGCTCTTTTCCCATTGAGTCATACACCCTCTGCTGTTACATCACTTTTTTTTAACACTGATCCATAAGGTTACATTAATATCTTCTCACATCAGTAGTAATGTAGTCTTAATACTTTAGTTTTGAATAATACTACTTGAAATTATTCTGTCATTTAATTAGTGTGTAAAATCTGAGTGGGATTTAGGGCTTTAACATAGTAACATGTGTCTTGCTTTATACTAAATGATCTTACCTGAGCTTTCTTGCCATAGTAGGGGTAGTACATAAGGTTGAAGGTACCATTGGCAGGAAAGTAAACCATCTCTCCAATTTTTTCAGTGTCTTCTCTCTGTAGAATCAAATAAACGTGTGTGTTATGGCCTAAAAATGCCGCTTACCCCACATAAAGGAGGTGGAGGTAAATCTCATTAATGTCATTCTTTTCTTTAAATCTCATTATCTAACACACCCACATTTTTGTTAAATGGTCACTTAAACACACACACAGAAAAAAAGTCTCATCACAGAATCTAAATCCTAGTATATATAAAGATGAATACATATATGGGGAATACATTATTATAACTCCCATGTCAAAATATTAGGTATACCTGCACATTTGCATTAGTCAAAACAGTTTTTTTATGTGTAACATTATGTTTTGTAATACAGAATTAGACATTTTCTATTGTTAGTAGGAAATAATGCACTATACGGCCCACGAGCCGCATACGGCACTTTGGTCGGTTGAGACCGGGCCGCATAAAGTTGATTGGAAATGACCAAATAAACGTAATTTCTAATTTTACCGCACCGTGGACTAAACTGGCAGTTTTTTTTATTTTGAAGTCATTGTTATTTTCACATGCCGTTCCTTCAATGACGGAACACGAAGAATTAAACCCTCCAAAATGCCAGGTGATGCTAAAAAAAAAGAAAGATCCATTCTGAATGCAGGGTTTTTAACACAATATGGACCACCAAGTATGTATTTACTGAAATCAGTGGTAAAGACCTGCTTTAGTTTGCAGAGAGCAGATCGCTGTGTTTTAGGATTACAATACCAGAGTTAACATGCAGAAAAGAAAAGAAAAATAAGATGTCGAAAGGGCTCGGCAATCGGATGCTTTGCTATCCAATTAAAATTAAAAAGATTTTTTTCAGTGCAGGTGTACCTATTGAAGTATTTTTTGACTGCAGTTTTGCTCCTAATAAACACAACAAAAATGGTGGCTACAATCTACTGCTATGTAGTACACAATAATACATAGTACACGTTTGATTCCTTTTTTTTACCCCTTACCCATTGATTTTTGCCAACTTTGTACCTCTGAGAGTGGGGCACAGTCACGAAACAAATCAATACATCTTTGTACTTGAAACAGTTCAATATAACAATGGCATGTTTTCAATGTTCTAGCTTGTTACCTTAGCACCGCAGGTAATAAAGGGAGCCTGTCCATCCTTTCCTGGCAACATCCCAATCACCTGGATGAAACAGAATACACACATAAAGTTCAAATAAAAAATTGCTGCAAGGTTCAATTTTTCTTTAAGCGGAAAATTCCTATCCCTCCTTCCCACTCTGGCAGGCACTCCATGTCTCCTAGCAACAAGAACCCTCTCCTTCCTCTCATCTCCTCTTTCATACCCGATTCATCTTGATAATGATGCACGGCTTGCCGTCCTGGTATCCGTAGTAACGGTCATTGATTCCCGAGCAGTCCTCCAGAACGTTGCGTTTGAACTGACAGGAGCGTTTGGGATTGTTTTTCACGTCGCCGCTGTCCTCCTGCAGGAAGTACTGGTCTGGTTTGCATTCGTCGTTTTTCTGGTCCTGGGCGCTGCTGTTGTAGGCTACAGAAAGAGAGAGCCAAGACAGGGCTTTCATTCTATTTTAGCTGCTTTTAATAGCTACATGTTAGATCTAGATTAAGGAAAGATGGTTCACACGTACGTTCTAGGAACTTATCCAGAGCCTGAGCGTACATGTCCCAGCTTTCGGTTTTCTGGATGTTGTAGATGATCTCAAAAGTCTCGTCGGCCTTGGGTCGAATCACCATCCCTGCAAAAGCCACACACAAAAAGCAAGGACTGCTATTAGATTGCGAACTGCATTTGCTCTTATCTGCAGTTACGAAACTGACCTGGCGTAGTAAGACGGTCCTGCCAGGTCGGCTTGTGGTCATCCAATGTCTGCAACATGACGTACATGGTGAGCGTGAAAAGGCCAGCCAGGAAGATGTAGAAAATCAGATAGAAGAGCAGGATGAGACCTGGGAAAAAAAAGAAATGGGGGAATTATTTTGGAGAGGACCTACAAGTGTTTGTGATATCAAATGGGGCTTTCAATCTATCACAATTGGATGTTTGCGCAGGCCTCTTACAACGAGGCTAGCCTGGATTTTTGGTCATCGATCGACAGATAAAACAACAACAACAAAAAGCCAGCTAATAACAACAGAGGATACAGACATTAGTAACAATTTGAAAGGCTTTGAAATCAGGACACCATGTTGTAGAACCAAAGTGAGGAAAATATGAAATACCCGTAAAAGGGGGTCAAAGCATAAAGCAACCTAACCGTTTGTAGAACTTTTCACTCGAGAGTAGTTAATAATAATGAAAATGTTGAATAAGTCAGAGAGCCGTAGAAACAGTGATTAGAAAATGATCTTTCACAAAGCATTTTACTGTCATTAGAGGCAGAAAACATTGACATTTTGTTTGTTTTTGGTGTCTTAATGTGCTACGATATGCGGTTGATTGAATTGTAGCCCATTACGTCTACAAATCCTCACTACCACTTTGTCTGTGTCACTCAATATGTATATTATCAACCACATCCTTTGACAAAAACCGGATCAATCCAAATGTTGTAAGTTCCCAAAACATTGAACTGTGTTGATTAAACAGCGTTTGAATGGTCGCTCACTCCAACCAATTTCATCATACGCTGCACTGCAGAGAAGGGGAACACTGCACTGACTAAAGGGAGGGGGGGGGGGGTTATGCAGGAGGTCTTTTAATTAATTTAACACTACAAAGGAGACTATAGTGATACATGATCTGTCTACCTATTAGAAAAGCAATAATGTAACACTAAGGCAACAGGATATCGTTTGTCAAGAAGATTGATTTTAAATCTACACTTTAAATCAACCTACATATATTTGTTATTCGGTTTATTTCAGCATACCAGCGTGTTTTTTTTTTACCTATTTTGACTACTTGGCAATATACTAGTCTGTCAGAAGCAGATTCGTCATCCAGCTATACTCTCTTCGACTCCTTTAGCTTTTGAAGCATCCGTCTGTGATGTTCCCGTGGCGGGTCTTAAAAATAGCCTTTTCTATGCCGCGTCCCCCATTTTCAACCATAACACCTGGGGCCTGCTCTGAGTAGCAGCTGAGTGCCATGACCCTACGCCTATGCACAGCACCCCTCCGGCACAGAACGTCAGAGGACTTGAATCCACAAAAAATGTTTAGGAAAGGATGCTCAACAGGGGATTTATATGAGCGACTATATGAGTTCCCTGATGAATTATTTGCACTGTGGGATATTGGATACGGTAAAGGCAAACGCTGACTCATTAAATATACATTAAAGACCATTATGATGGAACAACAGTGAAAACTGAGGAAGGAGAAAGAGAGCAGCAATTAAGATTTCAATTGAAGTGTGACCATTCCTTAAATTCTTATAACCCCACCCCAGGGTGAAAATAATATGTTTATGTTTATTTTTTGGGTTGACAGTTGATACTCTACAAAGATGATAAGTTATTATTTAGATATGTTTCAGACGTCAGAATTGTTAGAAGGTTGTTTAGATTAGATTAAATTATATCAACTTTATTCATCCCATACTCTGGAAATTCACTGTCGCATATATATATATATATATATATATATATATATATATATATATATATATATATATATATATATATATATATATATATATATATATATATATATATATATATATATATATATATATATATATATATATATATATATATATATATATATATATATATATATATATATATATATATATATATATATATATATATATATATATATATATATATATATATATATATATATATATATATATATATATATATACATACAGTTAACATTGCAGTGCATACTGTCAGATGATGTCATTATTGATCTGTATCTTCAGTTTTAATGTGGTCTTTTTATGTGGTTTTAATAATAATAATGGCTATCACCTTCACTGGAAGCCATTGAATTAATGTCAGTTCACTTGAAAACATTTCCTGGTAAAATTTTACTTAGTTTAAGTTTTCTAAGTGCTCAGATGCCAATGTTACTGTTTGGTCAAAGTAAAAACAATCTATTTTTACAGTAAATCTAGTTTATTTATCACCGTCAACAGCATCCATTGAATTAATTAGAGTAAAACTATTCAGTGCCTCTTTGAATTTGCTGATCAAACAAACCACAAAAGTCTTTGAAATGTGAAGCTTTTCTGTATGGCGGCCTTCATTGCTTCATTAAGTGTTTTCCCTTTGGAACCTGCAGCAATGAACAAGAAAAACTTCCGAAATTGTGTTGCCAATTGAATGTGCAGAATTGTGGTTTGGCTCTGAGCACTTAAAGATGGCTCCATCAGGCATTTTGACAATTTAGCTGAGTCTGGCATGAATAGTAGAAGGATGACGCTGCACCTTGTCCTGCAACAGCAGACAAGATGGAAACACTGCTAAGAAGGCAAGATCAAACTACTAAATGAGAAGCAGTGAATGAAATCTAGGAGCATGCTAAAAGGTGAAAAGTTAAGTCAGGTGTTCAATCGTTCAATCGGGGTAACTAACAACAGAAATAGCTCAATTAGGCGGCCTTAAGCAAGCACGGCTTAAAAAGGCCACCAGACCCGAAAAGCACCTGGGACGAGCTGAGCTGGATTAACTGGCAGAGGGCCGGAAGGTTTCCAACGAACGGAAGTGGCTTCCCAACGATCGAATCTAAGAATAGTTTGCATTTAAATTGCCGAAAAGTAAAATGATCATTTTCTTACCTATTTTTAACTTGATCTGAAAGAATTGAAACAAATCTTAACGATGCCATTGCCATCATTAGATTAGGATTAAATCCCTCACACTGGGTCAGAGTGGAGGTGGTACAAATAGCATTTGGCTCTTGGCTTTAGCCAGATTATAATGCTCCTGTGTCATTCAAATTGAGCTACAAGGCCTGCACACTATTTCACAAAAGTTCCTCCTGGACTGCAGGGATTGCTTTCACTTTCCAGTAGTTGGACCCCCTAACATACATTCATTCATTTTTAATCAACTCTAACCAGCTAACCAATGACAAGCCTCGTTCCAGCCTCAATTTAGTGAAATGAAGCACGATTTGTGTTCTTTGCGACCTTTTCCCGCAAAGTGTGCTGTCCATTAGGTCAACTAGACTAAAATATTGTTAAATGCTTCCCATGCGTATCATATGCCTCCACCCTTATGCTCATCGCATTGCGCAAAGGCAGTCAAAAATGAATAAATAAAGGGAAAATTGCGGCAAATTTTGCAATGAGCGGCCACTTGATGCGCAAGCATGCGGATTAGAAGGCGCAGGAAGACAGCGGTCACAGAATGTGCGGCTCCATATTTGCTGCATTGCTGTAGCTGGACAGTACAGTACAGTACAGTACAATACAGTACTTACCCCAGCTGCTGGCTGTCCTACCCAGAAACTCTCTTGTCCTTGGATTCCATATATACTCCTTCCACTCTCCTTTTTCTCCATCCTTTGCCATTTTGCTAGTCGCGATCACACTCCCCTGCAACTGTAGAAGGATTGGACTCTAATGTAACGCGAATCTAATACGCTGATGAGGAAAGTGGGTTTCCTTTTTTCCTAGTTGGAGGTAGGGGAGCCTTAAATATAAGCAGAATGGTCGAAAAGAAGAGAGAACCTAAGGATGGAGATGGGAAGACTACAAGTAAGAGGTAGCTCGGTTCGAGTGATTGCCCTCCCCCCTAGCGCTTGTCTTCATGCCGCAGAGTTTTGATGAGTGCTGCAGAAATCCAGTGATACTGCGGTAAAGCGCACCCCCGCCCTCCCGCTGTCCCTCTCTCTCCACTCTCTCTCTCCCTCTCTCTCTCTCTCCATCCGCTGCCATTAAACCTCTACCTCCCCTCACCGACTTAGTTGCAGCCTAGCCAATCATCTGCGCTCTTCTTCTGTCTGCCAGGTGAATGACAAGCCCACGGGCAAATGTGTGCAGTAAAGTTGTCTCTGATTGGCTCTTCAGTCTCATCCGCCACCTTCAAAAGGGTATTTGCTGTCAAGGGAAAATACAGTTCAGGATGAATGATGATGCATTTGATTATTTATAGCGGAAGTACTTTCACGTGATGATGTGAATGAGTTCAGGTTTGAACGCAATATGCTAGTACATGTATTAATTTAAATTGCAGCTTGAAATATAACAAATAATACAGAAATTAGACATTCAAACATGATCTTTGCCCAACATGCCAAAACATATCTTATTTGATTCAGGGATTTTGAGCAATAGTTTTTCTCCTTCTAAAAATTAATGTATCATATACATATACTATACCAATTTCTGATAAATTGTATTAGAAATGTGTTAGTCTTTTCTTCCATTTGTTTAGTTTTTGTTTGTATATTTCTTGTAACACGCTTACTTATCTTATTTAAGTCTACAATGTCTTTTATTGTGTCTGTCCTTTCACGTTCTTGCTACTGCAACAAAGTGAGTATGGGATGTATAAAGTTTCATCTATATATCTATCTATTTTTCATACATCTTATACTCACAAGGGGCTTTTAAGATGCTGGAGCCTATTCCAGCAAATGAAGCCAGCATATCACAGCACTTTAACATCCTACATGTATTTTAAATTCAATATGAAATAAGAATATTTCCCAATAAAGACTGAACAATAATGCCAATTATCTTAATGAGTACATTTCCTGTCTACGTCTAATACAGGGGTGTCAGATTCGGGTTGGTTCGCGAGCCGCTTTAAGGTCAACTCGATCGAGGGCCAGACCATTTTAGATACATTAGTTTTTTAAATAAATAGATTAAAATAACTGGATTAAAATCCCTGAATATTCAGTTTTTTATAGATCTAAAACAATGTTTATTTTAGCTTTTTTTTATACATTTTAAGATTTTACAAAATTACTTTTGAACTAAAAACACAGAAAAAATGATTAGAAAAATGACAATTATTGATTTAAAAGAGGGAATATCAGGAAATGTAATTTACATCTATACTCTTCATTTTAATTTGATCCTAAAACACAAAGTCGGCACTCCTGATTTACTTTCTCGGGCCACAAAAAATGATGCGGTGGGCCACATTGGGCCCCCGGGTCGCCACTTTGACACATGTGGTCTAATAGACAGCACTGTTCATTTCGAATCCATTACAAATCTGTAATTTCTGTATAAATGATCCCATCTGTATGGAAAATACAATTTATCATACAAACATAAAGGAGAGATTTGGCGCTTATTCCACAAAAAAAAGCTCATTAATTGCCACAAGCATGAAATCTTTTTATTTCCAATTTTCCTCTTTTGATAATCATTGAGGATTATTCCAGGCTAGATGAGAACGAGCTACAAAACCAAAAAGATGGCTGACTCAACATTCTGCAAAAAGCAAAAAGTCCAATTTTCCTGGATCTTTGATTCATTTTTTTATGGGAGGTCTGTTATGTAAAAATGCAGTTAAAAACAATTGTTATGGTTCAAACTATAAAGGTTGGCATTAGTGTATTGACACACCATGCTTATGATGAGTGCCCTCTATATTCACTAAAACAGCATGATCGTGACAGATGAGGAGGATAAAACAATCCAGTTTGTTGTGTAAAGTTCATTATATAAAATTTATTTGAATGACAATATCAATGCAAATATAGCACTACAGTGATTTCCAAGTTACATTGTATATCTTACCATATCAATATAGTATGGCACTCATATAATGGCCACTGTTTTAGTAGACACACAAAACCATCAGTTTTTGTAAAATAGTTCTGGAAAGTTCCCTAACGCCGCTATTAGTCAGTGAAAAGGAACCATAATAAGGTGATTTGTTGGTATTAGAAATCAAATTGGGCACAATATTCAAGATTATATCAGTTGTGTGTGTGTGTGTGTGTGTGTGTGTGTGTGTGTGTGTGTGTGTGTGTGTGTGTGTGTGTGTGTGTGTGTGTGTGTGTGTGTGTGTGTGTGTGTGTGTGTGTGTGTGTGTGTGTGTGTGTGTGTGTGTGTGTGAAAAGAGTCTCTGCATGCATTGCACCTACCCATTTCCTTCCACCTGGCTTGTGTTTTTTTATTTTTATTTTTTTGAAAATGGAAGCCAATTGTCCAAAAATAAGTTCATTAAAAAAAGGCAGAACATGCGCAGGCGAAACTAAAAGCAAAAGGCCAAGCAGTGACTCTCTAACACATAGGTAGGTCTTCTTCTCACAGGGTTACATTTTGGTGCTAACTATTGAAAAACTACAACGATCAAGAGACATTCAAACGCCTTTATACTTTTACAGAAGGCTCACTTTCACATATCCTGTTTACGTGGCTTCTCAAGATGTAAAAAAAGAAAATGTGACAATAACTACTCGTATATTAACCATGTTTCCTCGTGTAAGTTAATGGAAAATTTGCAATTTTGAAATAGCAGCAAGAAAATGGCGAGCTGTTGTCCATAAATAGAATGTGTAAAAATAAAAAGCAAAAAATGAAACCGATTTTTAAAGGGAATCTTGCATAAATAAACTGTTGGAGGAGTGGCCCTTCATTTCAAGGGCGTGTAATGTGTATTACAACTCTAAGTAATGCAAGGACTGGCTGCAGCAGATAAAATACTCCTAGAAAAACAAGTGAACAAAGTTTATACAGTATGCTACATAATATGTATTTGATTACAAGTATGAAAATGGAAATAATTGCTACATTTTCAATACACTTTTACATTTGTATGTATTTACAGTACATTAGGGTTTGATTTCTCCCAAGTGTTGTGCAGATTGTTCCAGCATTCTGTTTAAGGTGATCAACACTCACAGTCTTTTTGTTGTACCTTATTGGACAACAACCTGACCCTTTGAGCGTCATTGATCAACATTTTGTACCCTTTCATTTGTACCGAAATAAACCTCAAAATTAAAAAAAAGAAGGAAAAAAGAGATCTTTATACAACCACGTGTTATCATGGTGAAGTTTTGCTGTATGTAAAATTCGAACATGATCATCTCTACACAATATTTTTTACAGGACTGTATGTCTACAGTTTTGTGACATGCAGAGGATGACACAGTTAATGTGACTTCTTAAAGTCTTAAGATATGTACGTTTTTAGGCTAGAAGTTGGCGCCAGTTATGTGGAGCCCCCTCCAAACTGGGAGCATATTGCTATAAAATTGCACAAAAAAAATATCCAGAGATTAACTTGATTCAAAAAGTATTACGCAAACAGATATAATAGGTAGCGTTTACACCTCGGCGATTATTTGCATCCACAACAACGATCTATTGATACCAAGACATCTCGTATGCATTGACAAACTTTAAGAAAGACTTCAACGACTTCACATTGAGTCTCACATGTACTCACCCACAGAACATTTTAGACTCACGTCGTTCTTTTCTGACTGGCGCCTTGATTGGATTCCTCCCTGTGCATTGAAGAAGAAAAAAAAATAGACAAAATCTATGTGTCAAGTAGTCAGGAGGAAATTTGGCAATTCTGATCTCCAAGTGGTGATCCTCAACGGTAAGAACGATGGCAAAATTTGGCAATTGCAAACGGAGTGCTAGTTACAATAAGTGTGCTAAAATGAACAGGGGAAGATATTGCCTGCAAGTATTCTCCTTTGCCCAGCTGGTTTCTTTCTCTGAACACTGAATCAATTGAGAAAACACAAAGTCCACAGTCATGTGTAGTGAGTAATGCACACATAGTAGATGTATCGGGGAAACCAAAAAAACACCAAGCAGGCGTATGGCACAACACAACAATGCTAACTCCTCATGTCAAGTCACAACCATCGACCTGCCCCTCAAAAATGTCCATATTCTGTACAGTCCTCATGATGGTGTCGGTCCGGGCCCATCCCGGTTGACATGTAGCAGGAGGTGGGGCACCCCCTGAACTAATAAACTAAACACTGATTAAGTATAGCAAATATCTATTAGTACTTACTATGTTCTGTCACATTTAAGGTGGGACTAAAACCACTTTCCAAAAATGTTCATTTTGCAGTACAGCTACACGATTATGTCCAAAACAATAATTAAAATGGTTTTGGTTTAATATAGTAATCATGATTACTTATCCCATCATTGGAAGGATTCCCTGTTTTTACTATCTAAAAAGATCATTCATGATCATTTTAAAGTAGAAATTGGCCATTTCTTTCTGCGTTTGAACTGGGATAGCTGGCATTGAATGCTCATGTTTTAGTGCCATTTGTGGTGTAAGACATCCATTCATAATACATAATTTATGAACCAACATCCAAATTGTTAAAACAGCAGGAAGGTTGTTCATCTATTTCCCCATTTCACTGTTGTAAGTGGTAATACGGCAAAGGATAATTTAAAATTTAAGTTACAAATATTAATTGTGGCTCCAGTTTCTTACCTACGTCTACAATGTCTTGTGTGTCTTGTGTCTGTCTTTCTACGGCAACCAAGACATTTCCCGAATAAGGGATGAAACAAAGTTTGAATCTAATCTAATCTAATTTCAAATCCATTTTTAAACCAACTCTGGTTTGTCTATCACCATCAATTGCAGCCATTAAATTAAATGTTAGTATCTTACAATTACAGGGGATAATATGTTGTTTTGCTGCACTAACTCTTCACTAACTAACTGATTAAACTTTTCTGTACTTTTTTTTACCATTACTTAGGGCGTTTGATATAGTTTTACCATGCACTCTCCATTTAGTGGTTGGCTAGTAGCTGATCGGGAAGGTGCAATGTTAGAAGTGCAGTGGAGCCCATATTCTTGTTGTAAAATCAGCCAGGCTAATTTAATAGTGGCTCCAAAAATAGGGAATCACAATGAAAATTTAATGAACTATGCAGCAAGACTGATACACGAGTGAGATTTTAAAACCTGGCCTTGAGACTAGTCTTGAGAATTACAACACTATTGAAACCATTTGGACATGTGCAGAGTAACGACTGAGGCTATACTGGAAGATGATCACTGGAAAATGTCTGTCTGGATATGATGATGGAAGACTCATCCATCCATCCATTACCTGTACCACTTTTCTTCAAGATGGTTGTAAGGGAGCTGGAGTCGATCCAGCTTAACCCTGAACAGGTCAGGAGCCAATGGACCTGCTGGAGTTTTGGAGTTTGGGCCAAAAATGCAGAGGACGGGGGAGGGAGAGAAGAGGCTCGTTTGCTGTGGTCAGAAAGGAACGAAAATGATTGGAAACCCTGTTAATATTTTCCACCTGTAAAGAAGCGCCAGCTCAAAATCGCTGTTTTTCTTTAAGTCAAAAGGCCCAACCCACATCTACTCTCAACTAACGACACGAGCTCATGCCCATCGATAATCGGTCCTCCTGTCAGATAGCCGTGTCCCACACGACGGCTTGCGGCCTCTGGCAAGGCGGCGTGCCGGTCTTGCGAGGTTCAGGCGTCCGTCTCCAGCTGGGGAGGATGGGCATGCTGTCCTGCTTGCACAGACTTTTATCAGGGCGCCTATGGGCCTTGATCTCCTTGCAGAGGCAGCGTTTGCGCTCGATGACTTCCAGCAACTTGCCGTCCCGCTGGGTCTGCGCGGACGAAGAGGTGGCCCCGGCGGCAGGCTGACCCTGTGCTAGTTGGGCCAACTGCTGGAACTGCAGCTGCAGGTGGTGCTGTTGCTGAAGCTGCTGGAGCTGCTGCTTTAACTGCAACTGCTGCTGGTGAAGCTGCAGCTGCTGCTGTTGCCGAGACACGCTTGGACTGCTGGACACTTTGGGCTGCGCCAGGCCGTGCAGCTAAAACAAATGAAATCATACTTGTTAGCATAGACATGCCAGCTGCTTAATTTTATACAACGCAAAAAAAAGGCAGCGCAGTAATACCTCTTTTATCGCGGTTAATTTCCATGACCTGCCACAATAGGTGAATAACCATGATCTATGGTTTTTATGGTGTCTATTTAATATTATTAAATCTTCCGAATATATTGTATATTGTGTGTATATTGTGTGTGTGTGTGTGTATATGTATGTATATATATATATATATATATATATATATATATATATATATATATATATATATATATATATATATATATATATATATATATATATATATATATATATATATATATATATATATATATATATATATATATATATATATATATATATATATATATATATATATATATATATATATATATATATATATATATATATATATATATAATGATAAGCAAAAAGAGTGAAAATTAGGTTGGTTTATGGATGCATAAGAAAAAAAGCTCTTCATGCTCTTTTCAAATGTACTTGTATTAAAAAAATGTCAAATCTCATCACACTGAACCCTATTTACATTTTGGAAACGCATGACCACAATTTCAATAAAATGAGGACAACTATAATAATGGCATGCATAAAAATGTATGAAAGAAAAAAATGAATGATCAAATAACCAAAATCTGAGAATTCCAGACTAAGATTAATGCAGATTATAATTGTTCCACCAACTGAATAGCGCACTAAAGAAGAAACACACTAAACATTTTCAATAATTGACCCTCTCAAATGGATTTTGAATCAATTATGAAGTGTCCAAACATTTTGGTCATTCATGTAATAAGTATCTCATAAAAATCTGCAAAAAGAATCACTTAGTAATAAAAATGTAGTAGCACAACTGCAGTTCCTTCTCAGCCCCACCAGGATGTAGCACCACTTTATCTCTTCAAGTTGAGGGCGAGCCATCCAGGCGCATGCAGACTGTCTCTGCAGCACTTTCAAAGTGCGTCAGCACTTACAATGCAGTCGGTATGCTGCAAGAAACCTGCTGCTTCTAACACCGAAACAGCACCTTCTACCCATCACTATTTTCACACATTGGTGCGCCTACGTATGAGCCTGCGTCATGTACCTGCTCTTATTGTTTTGCGCCAGTATTATGTGGGGTGATTATATCCATAAGATAAAAATAGACATGGAGAAAGATCACTGTCTCTAAAAGAAGGGGAGGAAATAATAAGGGCAAAATTAACGTTCAGTCTGAAATGAGCCATGAATGAAGTTCAGAGTCATGAATTATAAGCACCTGATTGAGGGCTTCTCGTGCGGGCAGACTGCTCTGCCTCTGGACGTCTCCTCCGCCCACTTGTCTGACTCCAGCAGCTGAGGAGGACCGGCCCAGCCGACCCACTTCTGCAAAGACACCAATGTTAAACAACATGTCAGCTTATGAGAATGCTGTTATATAAACCGGAGTGTTGACAAGGCTGTAAATTGTGTTTTTTTTTTACCTCAGTCCATCTACAGTTTTCTTACGACTTAAATTTTAGTAAACCCATAATTTTAGAAAGGAAATGTTTTGAATTGGATATATCGCTGGCGGCCTCAACTAAAATTCTGTGCAGTATTTTGTATAACTGAACATCAGGTGAATTCAAATGGAAAGCAGCTTGACAGTGTTTGTCAAGAGAGTTTCGCACTCTATTTAATTCTTCCTGTGGTTCAATCTAGAAGCAATGAATTTCGAAATGAATGTGTTTGCCTCACGGTACGCTTTTCTGTTATTTTTAAGGTAAACAGCAAATAATTTTGAGAACAAAGCCCCAGCTTTGAATGACAGTCAGATCCTTTCTAGCTGTTTAGCTTCAACGACAAAGAACTTGTTAAGTTCAACAACAACAAAGTACTTGTTAAGTTCTCAATGACATGATGCAGGCGTAAAGTTTTGTATGAGGACAAATAAAAGCAGAGGAAACAAACCCAGTGTAAATGTCAAAGTATTTTTGCAGAGGTTTTACAGTCAAAAGATTGCTACCCACCTCCATTGCGACAGGCAGGGAAAGTTTGACAGGGAAGAGGCATCCCGATCCTGGGCAGGGCTCTGAATCCCGGACCGCTGTCCGCACCCAACAGCGACTCACAGTGACCTAGGGTCCTGCTTGCGGCGCCACTATAGTGCAATGGGATGCTTGACGGACCCCCTCGTAAACCCATTCCCAATTCATCCTTGTCCATCCGCAATAACGCGTCAGCACTTCCGTTCCAAGTCCGTCCTTCTTCTCCTGGGGTGGGACGACATTGAGGCAATATTTAGAGAATGTTTGATCGGCCATTTTGCTTTTTGCGTTTACATACGAGCAATAACGGAGGTAAAACGCAAAAAAAAGAGTTTACGGTCGTGTAAACGCGCCATTAAAGTACCAGAAACACGATACTTTTTTTTGCTTAAGATTGTTGTCATGTTAATGTGACCTAAAATAACCTCTGACTTACTTTCAGTGTCTCTGCTCCCGTGGCTAAAGGATAATTTTCTGTGCAAGGGCCAGGAGGAGCCTTCGTCAGTGGCAAAGTTAGCACTGCTGTCCCAAGGCATGAAGCCAGCTTTGGATTGGAAAGCTGAAGATCCTTCACTACCCTTGGAGCCACCCTCTCCAACACCGGTGAGGCTGGATGGTTGCTGCGAGGACTGTGTCTGGAAGCTTCCCCTTAAGCTCTCGTAAGCCGGCGGTCTCCGGAAGCCTCCGGAGGGGTAAGTCCACAGGAGGGGGCTGTCTGAGGATGGTGGCTTGTAAGCCGGCAGGCCGTGACTCGTGTGAGAGCGTGAATGAGGACGAGAGTGAGAGCGATGGGACGAGGACAGTGGTGTGGGAGTCAAGCTGGTGCTACCTTGAGATGTTGAACCACTGGTGGAAGAAAGTGGATCCAGTTGCAAAGAGTGTGGGCCGCTATCCCGGTCCTTATCTTTTTCTCTAACCCTGTCCTTATCCTTTTCTCTGACCCTGTCTTTATCCTTTTCTCTAACCCTGTCTCGGTCCCTATCCTTGTCTCGGTCTTTCTCTCCTTTGTCGGACTTTAAGAGAAAGCTAACAGATTTTCCTTCCTTGCCCGTACTAGAGGTTTGGGTCTGCACGGTGGCCTGGCCCTCAGAGCTGTTCTTAAGCGGAGCGGGAGAGTCTCCCCTTTCCGGTTTGCGATAGTGATGGTAGTGGGAAGGCCGATGGTGAGGGTGGTGGTGGTGATGGTGGGAGAAGGGCGACGTGGATTTGGAGGACGGGGGCAGCGGTGTCGAGTGACTCCTGGCTCTGAGTCCGGGAGCCGGTCCCAACTGGGAGTCTCTGCTGTGTTTCTCTTGAGGTGTCACGCTTCCCCCCGATGGCTCTTTGGAGCTCGAAGTATGAACGTTAGAGGAATTTGAGGATGAGGAACCGGCTTGTGCGGTCCCGCTGGATGTTTGAGCCCCAATTTTCGAGGAGCCCGAAGCTTTGCTCTGTACTCCCACCCCGCTGGACGCCGCTGCCGGTTGAGGGAAAGCTAGCAGCGGGGGGCGGTGCTGTAGAAGATTAGGGAAAGGGGCAGGGATCTTGGTGTTCGATTCTGGTTCACATTTACTCCCTTGCAGCAGGTATGGAGTCGGCGCTCGTGGAGTATGGGGGCTGGTGGATAGGACCTGTGGGACGGGGGTTGATGATGCAGAGGAGGGTAGGGGGGAAGAATGAGAGATGGAGACTGTAGCTTTAGGTTTGGAATAGGAAGGAGAAGAGGATGATGGTCGCGGCAGTGACGAGCTACTGGATTGCGAGGGGGCCACGTGATAATGTTTGGAACTTTTCATCTTCTCGTGTTTGCCTGGCAGGATTTTGTGGGATTCTCGATTCTCGTGTTGTGGGTATTTCATCTCTTCGTAGATGGCCTCGCTCTGGTCCGAGTCTGAATCGGGCGTGGTGGCCACCGGGGTGATCGGGTGAGGGGTGGCGGACTGACTCTCCCTAGTGAAGACTTGACCCACCATCTCTATATAGACTGGCTCGTCGTCTCCGTCTCCTGTTTGGATCTGAGAGTCGGCTCCTTGAAATGGGAGCGATGCGGTAGAATGAGGCACACGCGGAGGTAGCGGGTCAAAGGAGAGCTGGGTACTGGGACTTCGCTTGGGTTTTAAAGGAGGCACCTTTTTGGAGCCAACGTCTCCGGAGTCTGACTTCTTCATGGCTGCGGAGATAGAACGACATGTTAAGTAAGATGGTTTTCAGACAATAACATAAGCAGGCCACATTACTCCTAACCATTTTTCTTGTCGGAGTGCTTGGCCTGGGAGTGGCAGGCTGGCGGAAGCGGCGGCGGCGTCTCAGGAGGTCCTCTGCTGTCAGCAGACGAAGCGCTGAGGCGAGTGGTGGGATGACGTTTGGGCTTGACCGGCGGGCATCGGCCACCATGTTGGGATTGGCTATCGGAGTAATCTTCGTTTTCCAGATTGTCGTCTCCGGCGCCAACTGCATGGCAGGATTGCGAGCGCGGCGCCATAGCTGAGGCACACGAGTGAGGCGAAAGGTCCTGGGAGGCAGGCATAGTCATGAAGCCCATTCGGAAGTGGCGACGGAACGAGGCCAAGTCTTTGACTTTGCCCACGGTCGCCGAGGGGTCGTTTGCAGACGAACTGCAGTTTAGGCAAAAGCATAAAAGAATAAGAGAAAGATTCATTTATTTTAGTTAGTTGTTCAACAGTCACCTCCATCTTTTGCACCCATGTCACCCATCTCCTCCTCTTCACATTTACTCTACTCTCAAATGCACTTAATTAGGAAATCAATTCTCATGTCAAAACAGAGTACTCTTAGTGAATACTAGACTGTCGGAATTCATGCTCGCATTATTCTACTCAACCCACGTCTGTTTTCTGCACTCGGCCGTTACCATGGAAACTCTTGTTGTGCAGTTGATGGTTTTTCTCAGAAATCATGGCTTCATTTGTAGCACAAGCCGTAAAACAATAATTCACAAATAATGTGTAATGCCTTCTTTTTTCTCTCATTTCTGCCCCACTTGCTTAATCATAAATGTACAGTGAAATTTGTTATAAGGGAAAATTTAGTTCCTGTCCAGTAATTTAAACCCATCCATTTTCAACACTGATTATCCATGTTAGATTAACAGAGTGCTGAAGCCTATCGTAGTAAACTGTGTGCATAAAGCGGACTACATCCTGAACGCAATCAGTCAAAGAATACACAAAGACAGATAACAATTTGTAATTCCGCACTGGCAATGTTGGGTGGGAATGAATCCCAGGCGTTCCCCATCGAAGTCAGGAGAATGTACCAATAAACCGGCAACTCGCAGTTAGTGAAAGAAATAAGAAATCACAGCAGTTATTAGAGTAAGATTATGTATCCACAGCATTGCTACTGGGTGTTGTTTATAAATTAATTTCTGTCAACTTTACCATTTAACATTGATATTTAACAATATTTGGCCATATATGGCAGTGAATCAATTGTTGAATGGGTATACATGAATAAATAAAAGAAAATCCCCAGAGTAATTGAAACAGTTAATTCAGGATATTACAATTTGTTTTAATTGCACTTTAGCTATAAGAGACCCAGCGTGTCTGTAACGAGCCTGAAAATAATGTAGAGTTGCCTCAAGTGAACAATTATTGCATGGTAAGGCACTATATGGATACAGGTCACATGGAATTGTTTCAACGATGCAGTGAAGCACACAGGAAGACAACTGGAGCTTACAACACATTGTCAACATAATGGGCAGCCCGAGCTGTGTTCCAGTTAGCCATGATGAAGATCACGTGTCTACTTCCCAATATTAAAAGGAAGGTAAAGTACTACTGCAGATGCCGGCATATTCCTGTGTACTTCCACATAGTTATGGCGACTGAAATTAGACATGGCTGCTGCAGGACCAAATTTAGACCAGAATGGATGCTACAAGATTTCTTCAGGCACTGTCAAATACATATTTCCCCAGAAGCTTACATCTTAGAAGCAAAATCCTTTCTTGCAATTCATGCTTCACTAATCTGGGGCCATTTATTGTACAGGAGGACGAAATATAAAACACCATTCTCTTCTCCACATATCCCGGCATCTTCCTAATTTCCCCCAAAAAAAGGTGAATTGGGCAAATTTGAGACTGAATATACAAAAGAGAAATAGATTGTAAGAATAAGAGGAAAATGGAAAGAAACATACAATAGATCAGATCCTTCCTCCCATTCAAAAGAAATGGCGGAATGTTAAGACATATGTATGTATACATATGCATCTATGTGTATGTATATTTAAATATATATGTATATATATGTATATGTATATGTATATATATATATATATATATATATATATATATATATATATATATATATATATATATATATATATATATATATATATATATATATATATATATATATATATATATATATATATATATATATATATATATGTATATATATATATGTATATACAAATAAATAGCTACTAAATAAGTATATAATTAAATTAATATATATATATATATATATATATATATATATATATATATATATATATATATATATATATTTTTTTTAAATTTAATTATATACTTATTTAGTAGCTATTTATTTGTCTAAAATGTCTTTTTCTGTGTCTGTATTCTCACCCACTTGCTACTGTTACAATGAAATTTCCCAAATACGGGATGAATACAGTAATCTAATCTAATCTAATCTAATAAAAAAAGACTATGATTGTCAAAATATAGGATAGATGTAAACAATTTAGTCATTAAAACAAAATTTAAAAAACCCCAAATACAGCCTCTAGATTTCTTTTAAAATTCATAGTATTAAACTCATTCGCTACCATTGACAGTAATCAACATCCAATTCATTTCCACTGCGAGGACTGGCTCTGAATGCTCATAGTTGTGTGCCATTAGTGTAACTAGATGTCCAATAAATATTATTACTGGGAAACCACCCAGTTAAAATGGATTGGATGTTCAGCACCGCTAATCGCAGCCGATGACTGCCCTACAAAGAGATAAACAAGCAGGTAAAAGCTCATATGATCTCACCTCTGACCCAAATTACATGATGTGTACACCTTTTTTTTTTTTATCACAAAGAGACCTTCATCCATAGCCATGAATCATAATCATTTAATGTGCAAACCCCCTACCTGGAGTGAAAATGAAATCTTCCACATAAAAGTCCCATTAGGGTTACTGGGCTAATAAAAGCCTCAAATGAAATATGGTGGCTTTGTAACCTTTGTCCCAATCATGTGGGGAAAAGCATGTGTGTGATCCAAACATTATGAGGTCATCAGCTGCTTTACTGAATCTGCTCATTGGAGGTTGATGTTGCTAACGAGGAGTGCGGCGCCCCATGCAGCTAGTGTCCTATTTCAAATCTACCTTTCTAAGACTGTGTTGGCTAGTGGCTTGTGTTCCAACCATTGAGTGCAAATGATCTTGAAATAAAGACATGCAATAAAGCCTCGGAGCAATCCGTCAACATCTTGCCGAAACTTTTAGGTTAAGGTTGGGTGCCGACATTGAACGTGCGACTGTCCTCCTTCTGACAGATTTTACGAACGCATCTGACACAACCCACAACACTTTCACAAGCAGCTTTAAGTTATGGCTCCACTCTCATGAAGCTGTACACTTGTGATTCATCCTCTGTAACCGCGACTAAATCCCCATAATACAGGGGTGTCCAAACAAAGGCCTGCGGGCCAACTACGACTCACTGCCCAGTTTTTATTACATTGTTTTTATTGAAAATGTCATAGAAAACAGCCCACAAAAGAAGTTTAAACTCAGGCTCAATGTAATCTCAGCTTTTAGAGATGGCGAATGAAACATATGTAGAATTATTTTCAGTAGTGTAAATATATTATTTATTTTAATGTGCTTCTTATCCTCACGAGGGTGACAAGGGGGTGATGGAGCCTATCCCAGCCAACTCCGGGCACCAGGCCGGGGAAACCCTGATCTGGTGGCTAGCCAATCACAGTGAAGGAGGACCTAATAAAGAGAATGTCTTATCTTGTACTTGCACCAAAACTCCATAGGCTGCTAAACACTTTAGTCAATTTTTGTACCTGTCTACTTAATTATGTGACCACTAATTCATATTGACTAACTATCTATATTGACTACTTATCTATGTTAACTACGTATCTATGTTGACTACTTATCAATGTTGACTACTAGGGTTTTTAACTGCCAATTTGGATTTGTAGTCAAAAAGGACTTGACTTTTTTCTGTTTTGCTGATAATCTATTTAACAAATAAAAGCGAACGATTATAAATTGGTCCTTGCATCATTTGATTTGATTTTTTAAAGCAGAAAAAAGTTTAGACACCCCTCCCAAAATGTATGTGCTAAACGGTTATTTCTAACTTCCTGCACTGCCGCAAATTTTCATCGTTGAGGTCTAAATTGAAATCTGTGGCTGACTTTACATTTTTGCAACAGTGTTGGGAAATGTGGTGATATTCTAAGAACATCAGCTAACACACCAGTATCATCCTGCTTAGTTTTTATGGATACGAAGAGTCACAAAATATATATTTTATGCGCTGGCTTCACATTCATTCTTGGAAACAAGATTTGTCCTTAGCAGACTTCCTTGAAGACAACGTTGCCATTTCATATTTCATTTTGTAGTTCTCTTCGATGCTCTATGTCCAATCACAAATTCCATCCATCTTTGATACACTTTCTCTAAAGTAGAGGCCTCCAAACGAGTCCCCGAGGGCTGCTGTGGGTGCAGGTTTTTGTTCCAACCCATCCAACAAAAACAATTCAACCAACGAGTTTTTTGCTGAAAAAAGAAGCATGAATAGTTTGGGCACCAGTGCTCTAAGGTAATGACTGCCAATGTGTTAAAATCATATATTAGACGTGATGCGATAACCCTAATGCACAAATTACAATATTATTTATACATTTCACTGTACTATACTCTGATATAGTATTATTTGTTTGTAGTTTGTTTAAATGAGATATCGGTCAATTGTCATGTGTATTAAACCATTATGATACTGGAACATATTGTAAACTCAACGGATGTTAATACTGTACATACATAGTACATACAATCGGTATCTCCAATCACAAGCCTAACCGCCAATAAAGCCAGCTCTTCTTTAGATTAGATAACTTTATTCATCCTGTATTCGGAAAATTTCATTGTCATATTGGACATATCTTCATTCTTATTGGATATATATATATATATATATATATATATATATATATATATATATATATATATATATATATGTATATATATATATGTATATATATATATATATATATATATATATATATATATATATATATATATATATATATATATATATATATATATATATATATATATATATATATATATATATATATATATATATATATATATACACATTCATACACATAGATGTACATGTTTACGTCTTAAAATTCAGCCATTTGTTTTGTTAAAGAAAAATGTCCAGAATTTAATTTTAAGAAGGAAAACAAACCCTGCTGCAGTCTGTCTGGCACAGTATAAATCATGAAAAAAAACATACTCACCCATTTAAAATTCCTTATCTTCAAAGGCGTCTCAGCTTCATAAATGGAATTCCTCTCCCGAGGCATTCCAGATCTCAAACTATCTACTTTCACCCTCTTCATCCCACCTCCTTTGTCCCACCTCCTACAGTCTGCCAATATTTGACTTGAGTTCCACCCTCATGTCCCTGACTGGGTCTGTTTGGACTCAACGGCGGTCACGTTCTCCTCTCACCTTTGCCGCAGCGGCCTCGTGTGACTCTGCTTTCATCTTTCATCATGTTTTCATTTCCCACAAAAAATGGCCCACACAAAGCACTAGACGACACCGCTCAAAGAGCTAAACGATGTGCCTGTGCACCGCAATTCCACACAATGACCAGAAACACTTCCTAGCAATATGACTGGCAACATCTTCCTCACGAGCTTTCGCATGCTGTTCAAAAGCGACATTGTCAATAGCAGCAAACTAATCAAAATAGAACGGCTTCAAACATCTTGTGATCTGATTAGCCTGCTTTAAGGCCTATGCATTTCCCGGAGCGTTTGTGCCAGAACAATTTGGCGAAAGTACATCTCAGTTGACTGTTTCCCTTCAAGTTTTTTTTCTGCACGAGGCAATACAAGTACATCAGCATGGTGATTAATAAGAACATCAACCTTTTCCGAGTTATGTGGTTTGTAATTCTTGATTTAGATTCATTTAAACTGACAATTTAAATCTAATCTACCAGTAAACCACACCCTGAAGTTTGTCATCCCGGAATTGGAGGACAGTCTGTCTTCAATATTCTTGAAAAATAATCCTTATTTATTAGTTTATTCTAAAGATGTTGTAATAAACTATCACTGGCTTCATTAGCTCAGTTTACAGATCAATGATTGATTCGTTTTTATCATTCTTGCTAGGGATAGGGATTGTTTATTTATTTTAAAGATTTGGTCTCAGAATATGTACATTCCCACACAAACTGCAAATTGTTTAAAATTGGGGAGACGGGAAGGGTACTCCAATTCTGGAATGATGCAGCATCCTCTCACCGTTTCTTGCTTCCATCGTGGTCTCTCTGCCTCCAATCCAAACGGCTCTTGCGATACAGCAGGTTCATGTCACTGCGGGGTCGTTCCACCTCGCAGCCAATCACAGCGCAGTGTAGCCGCTTACTCCTCCTTTCTATGTCACGCAGGAAATGCTCGACTGCCACATCCTGGGCGGAGCCAGAGCTCATGGTACTCAAGGAGCCCCAAGATGATTGGAAGCGTTGTCACAGGGCTACTGAGTTCAGCACCCCTATAAACACAAAAAAAATGTTGAGTGCCATTTCTAAAGGCTTATTCACACCAGAAAAATTCACATTTGCTTTTTTTTTTTGGTTCGGTCAAAAAAAAGGGATTTTTGGGTCTTTTCATCTTGCAATTTTTGTTCCAAGATTTGAAAACCAACCCAAACATGTCCAAACATTGTTCAATGATTGGACAAAACAGTCAAATATCGAATTAAATACCGAATTTAAAAAGTAAAAACTCATCTAGATCTGGTGTGGTGCACTTGTGCTTATAACCGTATTTTATCCAAGTAGTAAAATCCCATTTATCATCATTTTAAGTGTATTTTCCAGCATAGTTTTTAATCTCAAGTAGACATTTTTTCTCCTAATTGTTCATCGTTGAACTGACTAAGCAAAGACTGTGATGCTTACCAAGCAACATTTCCCATAATGCCTGCTAGTATACTGGATACCATTACGTGTAAAAAGTGTGTGATTTCAAAACTGGTTTGAAATACACTGCAGTCATTTTCCAACAAATGGCCAATCAAACCAAGCGAACAAAGTTTGCTGGTTTCTATTCAAACCAGCGCAAAAGCTGCAAATTGCAAACTTTTTGATCCGGATCAAATATGGCAGGTTTAAATAAACGCTAAAGCTGCTGAAACGGACAATAACACATGCTCCTTCCCAATTGGCCTTGATTAATGCTTTATACAGCTTGTTTGGATTTTCAATTGATGAAGAAAACAAGAAACACTAAACACAAACTGCAATAATTGACAGCATCAGCTTTCAAACTTGGAAATCCAAAACCAAAACTTAGTTTAGTAAAAAAATCTGAACAAATCAATGTTCAAACAGAGAATTTCCACTTTTGAAATGAAAATAAATAGTGAGTCATCTTATCTATAACAGTAATACAAATAGTGAGTGTGGTTTTGTTTACCTCCGCCTCTAGTGTATCACATGGAAACTATTTATACTTTCATTATCCAGTTATGAATATTTGAGTAAGCATGGTAACTCAGCTTGAGCGCGTCTCTGGCTGCGGGCCCCGGGATGGGCTAGCTGAAGCTGTCTGCCAAGCAGACAGTAATGTGGATTGTCATATATAGCGCATGCACAGCTTCCTCCTCACGCTCACCCTATGAGTAGTCAGCCTTGTTGTGGGGCAGATAAAGCAAGGGCCCGCTGGGCTTTCCACGCTGCTCAATGGGAATACAACGTGCAACTGGCTAAGAAAAGCACAGCTGTCAGCTGACGCATGTTTGTTTTGTCCTCGCAAACGGAAACGTGGAGCATTTTAAAGCTGCGACGTGCCAAACCGTCCAAAGATTCATTTGTTCTTTTGAGTGAGAGGTATTATCTGTCAAATGTACCCATTTTTCCCCCTTATAGAGTCATTGGTTTGCAAGGGTAGTAAATAATACATGCTTGGAAAATGAGTTTTACGTATTCAGGTTCACGTGGCAATTCTTGTGTGCGTCTAAATCGGGAATATGCTCTGAATGTAAGTTGTATGAAATAAGGCATAAGGTATTCATCATCTTTACATTGAACTGCCATGGTTGATGCTGCCTTGTGGCAGATCCATTTGCAAGTGACTTTGGAAGGGTTTCTCACATGGGAAACGTGAGCTCAAGAGAACTTTATAGGACACTGAACAGGTTTTTTTACCATAAAGATGGGGTTCAAACGTCAGTTGCGATAAAAAGAGGAATTGAAGACATTCTAAAATTCTTTCAGATATTCAAATAGTCCACTCATATGGATACTTTAGAGCATCCCATTGTGGGCCATGAGCCCATGCAAGAAGAAAGCTCTCAGATGAAGTGGCATCCATTTTTTCCTCAATATTGTAGAGCAAACGGTTCCACAAAGGGCCGCAGTGAGTAGGGGTTTTCATTCCAACCCATCATTAAAAGAACACCTTTTCACCATTACAGTGTCCTAAGAGTGCAATCAGTGGATTGCATTCAGGTGCTTCTTGTTTTCTGCAGAAATATCATTGGTCAAAGTGTCTATGCTGAATTGGTTGGAACAAAAACCTGCACCCACCGCGGCCCTCGAAGACCGGTTTGGCCATTCCTGTTGTAGAGTTATGTGTCCTAAAGTAGATTCGAGTGTGTTTTTAGCACATTCACTGGAAACACCGTCCAGACTTTAACCCTAATAAAGTCACAGAGTTAAAAAAACGATTACAACATGCAAGATTGCACAACAATATTTGAGTGATGAACTGTATGGTTACTACATTTTTGGAGCATACCACACAAATTAGATATACAATTTTAAGCCCTATTCAACTAAAGTGTTGTAAAACTTAACAGACTTGAAAATATATAACTCAGTCAACTACATGACGACAATTTTACTGTTATGACTGCCATTTTGATTAAATCCTTCAAATGTTTGGGATTCCAGTGTTCACTCTATATCGGGGGTGTCAGACTTGGGTTGGTTTGCGGGCCGCGTTAACGTCAACTCGATTTCATGTGGGCAGGACCATTTTAGATAAACTTAGATAGTTTTTATAAATGGATAAAATTAACTGGATTAAAAGGCCTGAATATTCAGTTTTTTATAGATCTAAAACAATGTTTATTTAAGCTTTTTTATATATTTTTAGATTTTACAAAATTATTTTTTAACTAAAAACTGAAAAAAAATATTAAAAAATTACAATTATTGATTTAAAAGGGGGAAAACCAGGAAATTTAATATACATCTATACTCTTTATTTTAATTTGATCCTAAAACAGAAAGTCGTTCTTTATTTTCCCGGGCCACACAAAATGATGCGGCGGGCCAGATTTGGCCCCCGGGCTGCCAATTTGACTCTATATGATTAAAGAATAACTGAGGCGGAGGACCCCATGAATTGGTGGCCAGCCAATCGCTGGGCAAAAGCATACAGATAACCATGCACACTCAATTTAGAGTGTCTAATCAGTCTACCCTGCATGTTTTTGGAATGTGGGAGAAAACCGGAATACCCGGAGGAAACCCATGCAGGCCCGGGGAAAACATGCAAACTCCACACAGGTGGACGTGACCTAGATTTCAACCCACGACCCCAGAGCTGTGAGGCTGACGCGAGAACCTCTTGCTCTGCCTTGAAATATTCAATAATGACTCAATGAACAAAACCCATTTAGAGTCATTGTGCGAGCATGATGCAACCTGGGCCAGCAAGCCCACTGAGTTTTGTTATGACGCCTAATTCTTTTTGTCAGGGCCCAGTGTGTCATGCAGTGTGTCAGCGCGACGTCTGCTATTCTTGTACCCCACAAGCCCTGACCACAACCCCGCCGCCAAGCTTGCGAAATCCATGTTAATTAGGTTAGAGAACTGCAAGTGTAAGGTGGTCTTTTATTACAAGGGAATGTGATTTGGGTTGCAGAGATCATGGTTATTTGAGCAGTTCTGCAGGTGTGGCCGTTAAAACATGGGTGTTGGTGAACGATAACCACCAGCATAGTTCCACCATGATGAGTTTTTAGTCAAAAATCAAATGAAAGGATCATGTCAAAGAGTATTAAAAAGTACATTATCACGATTTACTCAGATCAAAACTAATGAAATTATGCATAAAAAAACAACTTTTACAAAGGTGTGTCTGTGCATAGTGGAAACTGATGACGCTTTCAGAGGAAGGGATTCTAGAAAATGACATGTGACTCAACGGAAAACAGTAGCCGAAGCAATTTTTCAATTTTTTCAAAATTGAAAGTCTGTCAGAGGAGGGCATAAGTCCTAAAGAACATGATTTTTGGCTAATTTTACCATAGAATTTCAAACTGGAGGCTGAATCACCATAATATGGTACAAGTGACTGAAAGAAAATGAGAGAGTGCCGATATGGAAGCATCTCAGGCGTTATTAACATGGAATCCTATTTCATGGTGAATATCTTACATTAGTACTTTAGGCAATATCAAGCATAGCAATTAACAAACTGATAATTTGTTATTTTGCCAAGGTGAGACCAAAAATGCTGGCTAAGGCCTTGTTGTTTCAGTTTCAAGGTCATTGTAAACAACTTTTATTGGCAACATGTAATTTGTGACTTGGTCAAAGGAGTCTTCAGTAAAATGTATTGATCAAGAAAAAAATAATAATAGGCATAATTGGCGAAACACGTATCAACAACAAAAAATCAAAAGCCTTTATTATTGTCATCATACACAGCTGGGTAACTGGAGAGAAAAGTGCCACTGCACCCGTGCGCACCACCATTTTGGATCAAATCCAAAATGATTTAATTTCTTTGATAAAACTAAAACGCTGGTCACCATAGCAATTGAACTAAACTGATAAAAAAAAAAGCCTATCTTCCGTTATATCACTACCGGTACGTGACTTTGACTTCCTGACCAACAACAAAATGGGAATAAAACTAGTTTGAGCTTTTTTGGTTTATTTTACAGCTCAGTAATGTCAATTTATCCAATTCAGTTAAGTGTTAGTGGGAAATAAATAAAAAAAAAGTTATGGTGTGTAATGAAAATATTACAAGATGCCTGTCATGCTGTAGACAAGGTTATACCATAGCTTTAATCAGGATTTTGGGGCATCTGCAGGGTCAAGGGATGCTTGAATTTCTCGGATAGGAACCAGAAGGCAGATGGCACCATGATTCATGGAAGTGGAGCGGCATGCAACTCAGCAAACAACTCATTCATGCACATAAGCAATCAGATAACATTCAAATATTTGCCAAGCCCACATGCACACATGTAATGTTACAGGAGATGCTATAGCTGCCATTGATAGGATGCAATTGCAATCAGAGAAGAATAGAAATACGGAAAAGCAATTTCACAGTTATGATTTGCCTGGTGTTTTTTAGTCATTTTGGTGAAATATTAGCAACACAACAGAGAAAATAGAAAATACACAGTTAGTTTGCACACAGCATGTTTGTACCGCAAGGCAAGACATATGTGTGGAATATGTACAGGCAAATAGCAAATCCTAAATGACATTACTCTCAGATGTGTAATATCTTTTTGCTTTTCCCCAGAGCTCATTTTATTACTGAATGTTCATTCTTCTGGGGATGTAAGATAATAAATATTCATGAGGCAGCTGTTTATTTAATTTTCTACTCAGTGATTAAATGCTCCAATTCCAATACCTGTCGAATATAATTGTCAAATAGCTGTAATTAAACTGCTGGATTATTTTTTTATTTGAATGTGTAGCATTAGAATCTTATGACTGTATGTTCTCATATAAGAGCAGAGCGTTTGCTACATGGAGTACCAGACATCAATTACATGGAAGACATTTATGTTAGGGTTCCTTGATTTTATGCTTTTTCCCCCCTGGTGTCCTGTCTGAGTGATTGTCCATTGTGTTCAGCTGTCGTTTTCCGCCACTGGTGTATTCCCTGCTTGCTCCCTCGTGTTTCCCAGGTGTTCCCAATTGTCTCGTCAACCCATGTCAGTCAATTTAAACCCCACTGATTGTTATGTCATTCGTTGGATCGTCTGCTTTTGTTTGTCCATGCCATATTTCCATGATACCTCAATCCCTGTTCCATATGCCTTGGTCCACACTTTCCAATGTCTCCCCTTGTCAGGTTTGGTTAGGTGATTCTTGTTATTTTCTAAGAAGTTATTAAAGTTTTGATTCGAGCACCACCTCCCTCGCCCTCGCCTGCTTCCTTGCGATTGGGTCTTAATTCCTTGTTACCTCTCAACTGCAAATTGCTCAAGGCGTAACAAATTATTAGGATGGCATTAGACATTTATTAGAATAGGTTTGGGGGACCTCTCCCAGCAGACTTTGGGCAGGAGGCAGCCATAAGCTCAACTATATTAACCATATTAATGAACAATCACATTCAAACCTATGGTCAGTTTAGAGCAGGGGTGGGCAAACTTTTTGGCCCGGGGGCCACATTGGCTTTAAAAATTTGACAGATGGGTCGGGTCAGCACAAGATCCGATATGTATAAAAAACTGCATCCGTTAACAGTACATATGAAACATAAACATAAAAAAAAGACTAAAGTATTAACATACTCATCACTCATCATTAAAGTAAAAAGTATAAAGTACAAAGTAAAGTAAAAAGGAATGTATTAAAAAATATTAAAATGTCATTTAAAAAAAGATGGAAGGCCTGTAAAACACGAAAAATAAATAAGAGTGGACAGAGCTACTGCCACTGGCTTCCGCGTGATGGCGCCATCTCGGGGAAAAAAAAACATTTGGACAACGTCGGCGGGCCGGATAAAAACGCCTCGCGGGCCGGTTGTGCCGGATGTGGCCCGCGGGCCGTAGTTTGCCCATATCTGGTTTAGAGTCATGTTTAGCCCTAGCATGCCTGATTTTAAAATACGAGAAGAGCCAAAACCTCACGCTTAAAAAGCCTTCAAACAAACTTCAAATAGAAAGGCCAAGATTTGAATTGTCAATACCCATTTTTTGTTACTATAATGTCTTTGTACACATGACACGCTACCTTCTACCTATAGCTGTTCAATGGACAAGATTTGCCAATGAATGCCCTGCTATATTTGGAATTCAACATGACAGCCTCACTGAAAAATTTGCCGAACCCAGACACAATGATGAGGCTCAGTCTGGAGTTTTACCCGAAAAGGGCGGGGCGTTCGGAGAGGGAGCAGCAAAGAGGATGCAGCACAGTTCAGGATAATTCGGCAGCTTCAAAAGCAAAGCCAAAAAGAGGGAGAAAAAGCAGCAGGAGAAGGAATTGGAGGCGTGGCCAAATGTGAGAAAACCAATGAACCAATGCCACCAGGCTGGACAGTGCAGATAGGCTGAAAATATTCTGCAAAATATGAAGATGGGGTATATAGTAGGGGAGGAATAAGCAAATTTATGGTGAAAATAGCAAGAGGCGACCAGCCTACGAGAATGGGGGAGGGAGGTGCAATCACGCCTCGCACACTAGTGACTGTGTGTGGTCTCTTAGCAACACAGTCAGCCATGCATCTTCTTCCCAACCTCTGAATATGCAACAGGACAGCATCCTCTCCAGACGTTATGCCGCCAGAAAAACTTCCCGTTTGAATCTGATCATCCTGCCATTGAAAAAAGAAAAAGAAAGAAACTAAGGGAAAACGGAGATGCTCATGAATCCAACGATAGCATCTGTAACCCATAGCAACCATTGCCCCACTGTTAATGATGACTCAGCTATGCAAACGACACAGGTTCACCAGGGATACGTTCAAAAGCGGCAGCAAGATGGGAAAATATTCTGCTATTCGGTGTCAACTCTTCAGAAAGATTTCCACACGTGGAAAAACTGTAGACAGTGTAGAAATATTGGAATTCCTCTTGAAGATATATTCTTTGATTTTTAACAGCGGTGTAGTAATATCCCCCTTGAGTTTGAAAGTCTGAGCCGTTTAGGCTAATTATTAAAAGACCGCAATGCCTCTCCAACAGACTTTTCGTGTTGGCATGAAAGGGAACAGACCAAATATGAAGCAGATGTAAAATGTGATTGAGCAGATTTTTCTTAAATTGTTGGCTAGCAGGAGCTACCAGAGCAGTGACAAACATTCTGTTCCCGGCATATACAGGATGGCCTACATGGCCCAAAATGTGATATTCACTTATTGTGGGTGTGAAATCTCAGCTATATAAAAAGTTCTTTCAGTTCTTAAAGGAAAAAGGCAAAATGCTTCAACGTAATCCAAAATTGCATCGCGTATATATTTAAACTTCATTCAATTGCTGATCAAAAATCTGTCGGAATAATTATTGATTTTGCTTACCATCAATAATTCTATTTTTATTGTATGTGTTATGTGTTTAAATGGATAAATACATTGATAAATGAATAAAATGATAATAAACAAGAACAGAATTGGTAGTTTAATGCAGGGTTGGCAAACAAGTTAGAGACAAAGAACCAAAATTTTCAACCATGAGAGTCAAAGAGGCACACCTCACGAGCAAGATAAAAAAAGCCAATCTGCCAAAGTTTTTTTTTTCTAAATATAATGTATTTTTTGTTCTGAATGGGCACTGATGAATTTGACTGTTTTAAGAGAAAATAAAAAATAAGAGAAACAGAAAACAAGCCACAGTACGTACAAAATATACGAAGCACAGAGACGCATGCGGCTCGAGAGCCGTGGGTTCCCCATCCCTGGTTTAATGGGTAAGTCAACCACTTGGTTTTCACCTTGACGCTATTCCAATTCTGATATGAAAAAGTATACTCATGTTTCCGCCACATAAGTACAATATTTTGGGAGAATTTTTGAAAATAGAGTGTATGGCCAGACAAAGTATAATTCCATTTTAAAGTTCCAAAAAGTCTAAATAAAAGGTTGGTTTTTTTGTTGATTTAACTTTTTTCTTGGAGCAATAACTTAAAATGTCTGCTATTGGTTGGCAAAGGTGGCAAAAGGCCAAAGCTAGGTGAGAGTGAGGATAATCGCCTTAAGAAATGGATGGAATTCCCAAAATGTCTTACAAAATTCTCAATGCTTATTTCAATTTTGGAGATTATAATCTTCCAATCATTTGCGCTTCGCAACTCATTTGGGAATACAGAATTTCACACTGGAGGCCTTCCTATGCCATCTGAAAAAATGGGGCTTCAACCTAGTAATTGTACAACCTTAAATGGGCAATAAACATTTCATGAGCAGACAAAAAGCTTTTACTACCTTACCCCAAATTCTCATGGTCCTTTGGACCAAATGCATACTGATGTAAGCTACAACAAACTTCTGTATCTTTCAACCGTGAGGCGCGTTGCATGAATAAATAGAGTGTTTTACTCTAAATGCATGCACACTTTGGGCAGAAATCTGGCTCTTTATGTAAAGCGCTAAAAATCATCGACAGAATTGGAGAAATTCATTTGTTCTACATATTATTTACTTATTTATCATTACTATATATTGATTTTCTATGTGTTTGCTTGTTTGCTGTTGCGTCCATAGACTCAGTGAGTGGTGTGACTTGGCGCTGAAAGTCTCCAAAAACCATAGAAGTCATCCTGGACTTCAGACGGAACAAGCCCACTTAACTCTGATGACCTCAATTGGACTACTTATTTATTGATTATTTATTTGTCTGTCTCTTGTTATTTGTGCACTAGGTGGTGAAAGCTTTAAATCTTGTTATACTTGTATAATGACAATAAAATCATTCAATTCAATAAGCAGAAGTACAAATGGTTATATATATATATATATATATATATATATATATATATATATATATATATATATATATATATATATATACATACATACATATATACATACATACATATATACATACATACATATATACATACATACATATATATATATATATATATATATATATATATATATATATATATATATATATATATATATATATATATATATATATATATATATACATATACATATACATATATATATATATATATATATATATATATATATATATATATATATATATATATATATATATATATATATATATATATATATATATATATATATATATATATATATATATATATATATATATATATATATATATATATATATATATATATATATATATATATATATATATATATATATATATATATATATATATATATATATATATATATATATATATATATATATGTTACGATATATATATACATATACATATACATATACAGCCTACTTTTTGAACTCATACTTCAATTGTTTAATTTTATGGCAAATCTTAAATGTACTCTAATGCAAATGTAAAGCAGATTATATTTTAATGCCTCTAGCGTTATGTACATTGCAATTTTTATGTCAGGCCAAAATTGATAATGAATAAAGATGAATAAATAAATTGATGAAATTGAATTATATATCAGACAATAACGAAAGCCGCTCGGCTCACATAATATTTTTATGTTTTACTGTCAGCGTGAACGTGTGTGAAAAGTCATTCATAGGAAGAAAAAAAATACTTGTGTCTACACATAACAGTTTTAGTAAATTAGTGTTAGTGCCATTTACATGGATTGAGAGTTGCTCTCAAAATAAACCTTTTTGACCAAAAGTAACTTTGGCATATTAGCACTTAAAACACTCAAATGGAAACACATTAACAAATTTTCTACTGTTCTTATAGTCCTAACGTTAGTTCATAAATAACTCAGTGGTTGCCAGTTAAAAACTAGCTCTTGGGGGGCTCGACTTTTATGTTGTCAAAACAATGTGTTCTGTACCGCCTATTGTAATTGTGGGTTCACCAGCACACAAAAAAAATCCTACCAGTATTAGCTATTCAATTGCAATATTACTGTTCTGGCTGTAAAAGAAATTGACAGTCTGTTAACAATTTTTTTGTCACACGGTGCTGCAACCATCATGACCCGCTGCACTTATCGCTTAGCATACGGCACACTATATGTCGCCAGCCGCTAGCTCTTACACAACACGGGTTGTCAAGAGCTCCATTTTGTTTACTTTCTGTGTCACACGCACAAAAGTTGTTAAATGTCACATCGAATCACAGAGAAGGCAAAGCAGCTTGAGGAGACCTTGCCATGAGAGTGGAGCAGTCAGTAGAGGCCGGACAATAAATTGAAGCCAGGAAAAAGCATTTTTAGCATCTCAGATTTTGTGGATGTAGTTTTAGTTGCCGTATTTACCGGCATATAAGCCGCATCTAGAAAATTGCCTTAAAATTGTTTAATCTTACAATTTCTTCCTCTTGTTCACAATCTTCACCTTCATATTCATGGTTTTAATAGGAAGTACAAATGTGTTACTTTAAAGGGAAAATCTTCGCATATGGTATTTCTGAGATACTGTATGATCAAAAGCACATTATTAGGGTCAATATCATAAGGAAATTAAAATGCCTGTCTTTGTAAATGCAAAATATCAAATTATTTAAATTGAAAAAAGGAACAAGTCTATCTTAAATATAATCTGATACTTTTGATGACAGAAATTACAATTTTTTTTTACCAGTAGTTTAAGATGTTACATAGTTCTAATGTCAAAATATATCTTGATTCTTGCCAGTCAAAGCACATTTAACTAGGTAGGACGGTGGCATCCTTGGTAAGAAAGTGGCGCCCCTGGGCTAGCAGTCACTGGCACAAGTGAGTTTTTTCACGTTTTATGCAAGATAGGGTTTTTTTTTTTTACTGAATTTCATTCATAGACGTCAAATTTATTTTTGTTTAGAGTTTCATCTGTTTTCTCTATTTTGAAATGAATGACCGTATCGGCCTCATTGTCTTGTGTCATGGCATCATCACGTCATGGCGTCATGGTGTTATGGCGTCATGGCGTCATGATGCCATGGCGTTATAGTGTTTTGTCTTTGTCACCTTGTAATTTTGTGCATGCTGTCTTTTTATACACATATAAGCCTTTCCCTTGATTCAATCACCATTTTTTTGTCAGACAAATGCCGCTTATATGTGAGTAAATACAATAATTTTGTGGAAAACTATGAGAAAAACTACAAATTCAGAAAGTCACATGGCAAAATAGTACTTCAGGTGGGAAATGGACTAAAAGTATTCTGTGTGCTCATGCAGGAGGAAAAGAGGTGTAGCCAAAAGCCAGACACATGCTCCACTGACCCACCCCTTCTCTGTTTACCGTATTTTTGTACTACACAGGTATGTGTATTCAGTATTTTGATGTTGACAGTCAGAGTGGACGGAATTTCAGAACAACCGCCACCTGGCCATCAAAACTCATCTGCTATTCAACCATAATTACAAAAATCCCAACAGCCCCAAGCAAAACAACCGTCAGAGCTGAGTGAGTCTCCCTGTAACCCATTTTTGTTTGTTTTTCCCCACGCACATAACTGCATTCGCTCGACTTCATTCATCTCAATACTTGCGTTTTGTCTCACACTGCGATTTGGGCTATATTCCCATAACTTCACTGGATAGCAACAAACATGTTTTATCTATATGCTGTGATTTAGGCACTTGACAGAGAATATGACATCTTAGCTTTTCAGATTTATGAGAACAGGGACACCTCTGAAAACAAACTTGACAGCATTACATCACAGCCTCCTTAAAATAAACCCGTAGACACCGCGGAACAGCAAACTTATGTTAACTTTTGGTGTTAGCCGTCTCTTTCACTTGCGACATTTTTGCCCTGATTGAAACAAGCAGTAGAAGCGTTGGTGCGATTAACTCACAAAATAGACCACAAGTGGACTTCATTCAATTCACTGCATTGAAAATCCCCCAAATAAGCGAGTTACAAAGTAGGCAGAGCACATAAATTCATTCCCACACACTGTTTTCCCACTCATTTATCTGCTTGCAAACAGTCCGCATCAAGTCTGTTATGAACAAGATCCCCGTTAAAAGGCTTCCCGATATCCGTTCATGCAATTTTCTAATAAATACACAGCAAATGTACTATATTCCCATAGTTCTGGCTCATTTTGGGTTTTAGTTAAGAACGGGTATTGGCTATATGTATGCTGTATATTAAATACACAGCAAATGTACTATATTCCCACAGTTCTGGCTCATTTTGGGTTTTATTTAAACATGGGTATTATCTATATGTATGCTGTATATTAAATACACTGCAAATGTACTATATTCCCATAGTTCTGGCTCATTTTGGGTTTTAGTTAAGAATGGGTATTGGCTATATGTATGCTGTATATTAAATACACAGCAAATGTACTATATTCCCATAGTTCTGGCTCATTTGGGGTTTTAGTTAAGCATGGGTATTGGCTATAGGTATGCTGTATGTTAAATACACAGCAAATGTACTATAATCCCATAGTTCTGGCTCATTTGGGGTTTTAGTTAAGCATGGGTATTGGCTATAGGTATGCTGTATGTTAAGGGATGATGTAATTTCTTCTTTGATTAGGCACTCGTCCGCCTCCAGATACTACAACACAAAAGCAAAGGAGGATAAATAAAGTCAGCCTTCGACTGAACCTAGTTGTACGTCATCTGAATGTAAATGCTAAATCGATTCACTCAAAAGGCCTCGTCGCCGCTACATCAATCCTAGAGCTTGTACAAGTTACTAGGAAGGTCATAGAGAATGCATGTTTGTTGCACTTTTATGTGTGATTGGCAGCTTTTCAGCTCGGGATCTCACTTGGCCAATCCCCGCTGTCCCCTATAGCCTAAAATGAAATTAAAATCTACTACTACTAACTGTGACAATTGACTGATGACTGAGGACTCTCAGGACTATCACCAAGATATAACCTGCTCGTGTGCTTGACAAAAATAAAAACACAATCGTAAAAAGTCATCATTCAACATATTATCTTATTGTCTTTTAAAACGTCATTCAATGGTGCTCATGATCACAGCTTCACATTTCAGTAATAGAAAAAGAAAGCACTCCAAACATAAGGAATGCCCAACAAGAGGAAACGAAGCACTCGCTCAAACAAACAAACCTGTCACCTCAATTGACTTTTATATGCCGCGTGGAGATAAATCCTAATGAAGTGGGTAAAGGGAAGCGTCTTTCTTTTTCATCTTTTTTGTTCCTCCTAACCCAGTTGCACGATATATATTCTCTGCTAGCACTGGCAGCAAGTACATGTCAGTCCAAGTTGAAACTGCAAAAGTGGCAAAGCTTTAAAAATATATCCGGATACCCAGCAACAAACACAATATCGGTCACTACATTCTTTCTTTTAAAATGTTGTGTTTACTAAAGTTTGTTGTTTTCAACAATGACATCCCAAAAGCATATTAAAACAAAAGAGAAGGACAAATAGGAATAGAAACATTTAGTGGAAAGGCTTTTTATTTATTTATTTATTTAAATCCTTCGAGTTTTTGTTCGTACAGCAAACTACAGTACAACTGCATTACCAGCAGCTATGCTTCCACAACCCGTAACCAGTGAGATAAGTACTAAATAATATACAATACAGTTTATTCATTCATTTTCTGCACCATAATGAGAAGAAAACAGAGAAGGAAATGAACAAAGATAAAATGCCTGAAGAAAATTACCGCACATCATTATTCTTAATTAAAAGCTGAGTGACTGAATTGAGAATTGACTGCTGAAAGGTGCATACAAAGACGCGATTCAAAAAAGTATTTGACTTCAATTTGCATATATTGACGGTGAAATGTACGCGTGACCTTATAATGTGCTGAGCAACCTTGGAAATTATACGTATTATTCATTAGGTAAGTGTTGAGTCAATAGGATGCCTGTTTATTCATTTGAGATTTTCTTTCTCTTCAACAGGAATAGTATAAGAGATACTTGTCCAATTTACATAAGCATGAGAATGAAGTTTGCTTGTCTGCGTGCTAAAGTGTGGAAAATTGATTGATGGTTGGATTACTGCCAGTGAGTAAAAAGCTTGCGTTATGACATTTCTAGTAAAGGGGCCAATATATTATATTTGAAATTTCTCTATTAAAGTGTCCCGTTTGTCACTTTCTGTTCTTTTATGCATTTGATATTTAAATTAGTGGCATTCTGATAGAGGTAAAACTATTGTAAACATGTCAGGCTTTCACAAATTTCAATCATGAAAGTGCTTTGCATTTCGCCTACAGGGAATCTGCAACCTATACAAACATGAACTAATATATAATTTGTCAATAAACATATTAATAGATAAATACTTGGAAACCAATAGAAAATGTGCACAATCTAGCTTACTCCACAATGACCGTCATACTACATCAAAATAAGTTATTTGTCCTTGAACACAAATATACAAAACATAACATTTTAGCTTTGATTTTTATGTACATGCATAATATGTCTTTGGAATGTCCGAGGGAAACCGGAGTACCCAGAGAAAACCCACGCACGCCCGAAGAGAACATGCAAACTCCACAGAAGTGGACTGACCTGAATTTGAACCCAGACCGACGCGCTAACCACTCAGCCGCCAGGCCGCCGCATATATCTAATCTTATTTTCTGAGCCGCTTTATCCTCATTAGGTTCGCGGGGTGCTTGAGGTTCGGTGGCCATTCCATCGCAGGGCACAAAGAGACGGACAACAATACACACTCAGACCCATATACAAGGGACAATTTATAGTGTTTCGGATTATATATGGCAGTTTTTTTTCATAGGGGGGCGACTTATGCGTGAAATAATTAATACATTATTATATCGTTTCACATGTTATTTTCACATTAAACTACAAGACGGTGTTCTAGGCCTGTGTCGCTAGAATTATCTGAATAACTCTTAACATGTTACGTCGTTACTGACATTACGTATACGGTATACTAACGTTACATGCCTGGCGCATGTCAGTCATGTAACGTTAGTATCCACTTATTCGGCCTGTTGTTCTCTATTTCATTTTTATTTTAAATTGCCTTTCAAGATGACGTGTATGTTTTTGGGGTTGGATTTTATAAAATAAATTTCTCCTAGAAATGTGACTCATTCACCAGTGCAACTAGTATGTTTTTTTTCTCTTAAGAATGTATTTTTTGGCTGGTGCGACCTATAGTCCAGAAAATACTATATACTAATTTATACAAAACTCCAAAGTTGTTTGGCGTTTAAAATTATTTGTGTATGTATTTATATATATATATATATATATATATATATATATATATATATATATATATATATATATATATATATATATATATATATATATATATATATATATATATATATATATATATATATATATATATATATATATATATATATATATATATATATATATATATATATATATATATATATATATATATATATATATATATATATATATATATATATATATATATATATATATATATATATACACACACACAAAGCTTTTTCTCAATTTCGCTGCTAAAAAAAACCAGTTTTTCTTCTGTTCCATGATAATACATCCATAATTGCCAACACAGACAGGGTTATCCACCAGATGAGAGAAATGGTCTTAAAATGTCAGCATCTGTCACATCTGTCTTACGTCCATCACTACCTTGCCACGGCCCACCTTCTTTCATCTGCACGTCCTCAGTGAGATGGATGGGGGGGGGGCTTCCATTGTCCCCTCCCATATGAATTTATGGTTTGAATCATACACAATAAATCCCCTTTTCCGGGATCATACATGAAATGAAATGTCCATCATAGTATGTGATTTGTGAGATCTCAATGGTCCCACTCTCCCCTCAAAGGTGACTTTACTGGTTTTGAAACATTGGATTTCATTGTGCCACAACCCACAGTCCTTTTCTTTAAAATATGAACCAAAAAAGGCACAAAACACTATTTTAATGCCATTTTGCTTTTCGCCAGAAAGCCAGTCAATTACTGGAAGTAATACTATAAGCAAAGTATTACTAAAATTGTGACATTTAGTGAGGAAAACTGTTTTGTTTGCAAAATTATATATAACTATTGGAAGGAGAGCTCAGTAATTTTGTAAAACAAATCTGTTCATAGCTGAGGTTTCCCCTTGCTGGGTTTCATAAATAGAAGGAAGATATCATATATTATAAATGGGAATTGTGATTTTCATAATAAAGAAATGTCATATTTGTTTAGGGGTGTGTCGAGTTGTTGTATCCAATGTTTAATGCAGGAAAAGTAAGTGCTTGTAGTAAAACTACAAATGTACAAAGGTGAAATGTCAGATGCAACTACCTTTGAATAAGGCCTTTGTTGTCAAGTCTTGGATATACAGACATGACCAAATATACATTATTTTTATGTGAAAGGTGGTTTAAAATAGTGGATGAAGTTCCTAGATCACATAATTTGGGCGGTGAGACTATCTCAAGTTATGTTGGAAAGAGAAAATTCATAGTTTAAGCCATGCTGGAACAATACTTGTATTTAGCTCCTCCTTGATAAAGGAATCGACATAAAAAGACGATAAAAATCAATGTGGGGACAAATCTTTTAACCTACTTAGACTTATATTTCAATTTTTACATAACAATGACAAATAATCCTATGTTTATGAATTCAATGAGATGGGCAACAACGTTAACAGGCATTGTTAACACACAGACTATAAATGCCGATCGACCAGAACGCAGTTATTAAAAATCAAAAGTAAATTAGGCGCTTTAAAATGTTTTTATATCTTTTGTAGTTCATACTCTTTTCTTTCTATTTTGGATACATAAAATAACTGTTTCACATTTTGGCTTGGGCATATTGGAACGGTCTTGTCCTTAAATGCTTTCATTCAAGAGACTCGAACCATAACCACATATTCACGAGGCAGACGTGCTAAACGTTATCAGACCTTGCTGTTTGAACATTTAACAGTTTGTTTCTCCACAATATTTCCACCGGGGAGACTTAAATGTCTCCCTGTACTTCCCTTTTTCAAATATCTACATTTGAATTGAGTGTAGTATAAATCCTCAAGGATGAGATGTTTAGTTATGCCACCTTTATTGATGCATCTAAAGAGACAGCGTGGGATAACCATACAGACTTCCCTCTGCCTCAACGCTCCAAAAGCAAGCGTGAGCATATCCTGAAACCGTCCACCCCCCTCCCAAAGACATACCCTCCCTACTAACATGATGGACGGAACCTGTACACACACACACACACACACACACACACACACACAAGCACCCCCCTGTTTATCTGAGCCTAATTATACTGGTAGTTGAAATTCAGTCTCAAGGTCAAAGTGAGAGTGAAGAATCCAACACGCCACAGTCTCCTGCTGTCATATTCCAATGTGATTTGCTCATACATACAACAAATTGAATGTATTCTCCGCAAAAGTAAAAAGCAGATACATGAAATTCCAGCAATTGTGGGGCCTTTTATAAAAAAATAATAATATAGTAGTGAACTGATCAACTGTTACAACTATGGAAACATTCAATCATTTATTAGCTGCCATTCCTCACAATTCAAAGTGGATTGGACCAGTAGAGGAACAAATGTGGACAGATCCCCAGTGAGAGTGTCAATGGACCTCTTGAATTGCATGGTCAAGCGGGGTACTAGTCACGTCTCACTTGTGGGCCCCTACAAATGTAAAAATGGGAGGGGTGTTGGCAGACATATTTTAACATGAAACACTAGATCAGTGGTCCCCAACCACCGGTCCGCGAGCTACCTGGTGCTCCATAGGAGTAAAAAATATTAACGTCTTCTATCTCGCGCTCTGACTTGAAATTAGAAAAGCTCTTATAATAATAATAAACAATCGCTATTATGTCGTTTGTGCACCAACCACACCCACACACAATTTTGTCTTAAGTTGTCACCCTCCCCAAAATAATAGTTTTACCCATCCACGGTGAGGAAAGGGTTGAGATCCGCTACATTAGATTGTACCAAGGCATATAATGTTACGTTTGTTTTACACCTCAACCCCTCAACACCTGCAAATCAGCCCCCCTTGATGACAGGGCTTTCAGCATCCCTCTTCCCACGAAGCTCCGCCCCTAGATTGGACATTTAGTGTCGTCAATGTCAACCAATGAGTCAATCACACATTTAGTGAAATCCTCAATCACCATGTAAACATAAGAATGCTCTTAAATTATTTCATGTATGCCTTGACACGTTTGTAATATTCTTCTTGTCCAGATGTGCCAATACATAAACACCTGGCCATACACACACATGGGGCTATACATAAAACTGCATCCTGCCATGCTTTTATCATGCAGATGTTTTCCATCACAGGCCTTGCAGAATGAGGCAAGCACACGCACGCGGTTCCAAGCGGGGGCGCGCACGATCGGGCATCACCGCTCAGCTGACTGAGGAGCTTGTTTTGGGGTGAAATATTCATAAGGGGGCGGGGAAGAGGATCGGGGGTCATGTCTGCGCTTGTTTAAAGTGCGCGCCGTTGGGGGTGTGCATGCCATTTTGCACCCCAAAAAAACACTAAAAATGCAATTATGATAATAAAGGCCCGGTGTCTATTAGGTGGGCTTCAAGGTTGATTTTCTTCTGCACTCGGACTAGCTAGCTGTCATGTCGATGTTTGTGGTGAATATTTTAAATAAAATAAAAGGAGAAATAGTCCAAAAGAGTACTGGTCAGGCCGACGCGAGAAGCCGCGTCGCAGCGGCCGCGAGCGGACAGGACAACCCGCTGGATAAGCCGCATTTCTGGACGGCGACATCTCGCGAGTGAGTGATTTGTGGCGCAAATAAGATGCCACGATTGAAAGTCAGACCTACCTTGGCGTTAAAAGCGATGGCTGGCGCAGAAGCAGACTGGCCTGCCGCCAAGCGCTCGCCGGATGAGACAACAACAAAACCACGCCGGTTGTTGATGACACAGCTGTCCTGTCCTGCCTGCTAAGGCGCCGTTGAGAGGGCGTGAAATTCAGGGGGTGATCAAAATCCCGCTCTGAATGTGTCAAGCGAATCCGGCTTCGAAAATCGATGATTTAGAAGTCTACCTCCCGATGGACGCCTTTCTCTTGACGTGGTAGTTCTTCCATTTTTTTAGGATAAACAGCGCGGCTCGGCGCAGCCTCCTGATTGGGAAGCATCGTGCAGTTCAATGCGACGTTGGAGGGAGAGGTGGGGGGCGGAGGGCGGGGTGGGGGGTGGTGGAGGGTCTGTGCAATAAAAAAAAACACACGCGCGCGTCCTTCTGTGTTTGAGGGGGGGGGGGCGTGTTTGCGGGCTATGGGGAAGCGAAGTGCACTTACGTCAAAAGAGAAGGGGAATGCGTCGATGTCAGTGTTGGTTCACATAGTGGGCATCCTTGCTGCCTGCGGTCCATGTTTTCACATCATCGTCGTCGTCATCATGCTTTCTTTAACTGGCTCGCCAGTTGTTCAGGGGGCTTAGCAGCCATCGCTCGTCAAGAAAACGCACGTTTTCAGGGTTAGTGTGATTGTTGTGCTTGTGAGAAAATAAAAGCCGCTTTGGGGATTCTGTGTTAAAAATAGATCAAATACAAAGGCATACTGGAAACACATGGCTGGTGTAAGTGGAGGACACGCCCCCTGAAATCTACTAGGGAGATGCACGGCTCAGGGAAGAGAAATCCAATACACTGAGAGGTATATTTTCAAATCAAACTTTTAGAAAAAGTCTACAGGCCGTGCCAATGCCAGCTTTTCATAATGGAAAAAAATGAAAGCGAGAGTTTTCATTTTCTCTTGTTTTGTAAAGGGAAGTTTTAAAAAATGCTGTTGTGTGCACGCCCTAACTAAGAAGTGGCTATGTTCACAAACAACTGATCCGATTCAACAACAACATTGTACCTCTGGATAACCTTTCACACTGCAAGTGACTATTAACTGTATTGCATTTTATTACATTCGTGCATATTCCTCCCCCATAAGACTTAATTTCCTTGCTAACTACTAAATGTAGTATGTAACTCATTTCTTGGTCAGCAGGTGAGGGCAGCACACAACAAAACTGATTTGGACCTTGACTCTCTACATCTCACCCGGAGCTTTGAACCTTATACAAGAATCTCAAAGTCCATCATGTGTCAATCTCTGCATACAAGCACACGAGAATCTAGTACGTACTGCCATGTAGCCTACAACAAGAAGACCTAAAACACAATAAATGAACATTATTTTACGCCTGGTTCTGATTGGTATGACGTGTCAGACGTTTCCTGCAACACATTTAGTGTTTCACTTTAGGCTAGAAAGCAGTTATAGAAGTAAAGCTACTGCGTAATGATCGGGAAAAGGGCTGCTTATTTTCAACGTCCATTATTGTGCTGGCAAATGGCAAATCCCCCCAAGGCTCCTACGAAATGTGATGTTAAAAGCTCCTTCACGCCTACCATCCACCCGCACAGGTGTTTAGAAGGCAGCAAAAGCATCAAAATGATTAATAACACGGCGATGACTGTATTTCAATAAGGCAGAGCTACAGAGTTTGTGTGAATTCGGAATTTAAGGCGGCTGTCCATGGTCCTGAAATTGGGGTTCCACAGTCAACAGTCTTAACTCACTGGATGCTATTGATTTGAATATTGCAGTGGTTCCAGTTGAGATCGACTTCGAATGGATTTTAAGTCTAGCCTTGTCTCAAGCAATGCGTCAGTCAAGTGGACATTATAGCTACGTGTTTTTTTGTAAATGTTTTGCATTATAAAGGCGAGTAGTATTGGTTTCTAAGGGCAACAGCGCAGACATGAATTTCTGACAGTCACATTTTCTTCAAGCTTTTTTCTTCAATAATCCTTACAAAGCGTGATTTGTGGATGGATGTGTGTGTCTGTGTGCGTGTGTGCGAGAATGTGTGTGTGTGTGTGTGTCTGTGTGCGTGTGTGCGAGAATGTGTGTGTGTGTGTGTGTGTGTGTGTGTGTGTGTGTGTGTGTGTGTGTGTGTGTGTGTGTGTGTGTGTGTGTTAAGATTCTCTCGCTACGTTTGTCCAAAACCATGCAACTTAGAGAGTTATTTTTTTTTATGGTGGCCAGAAACGACTGTTGTCATTGAATTTCTTCACCTTCTCTAAGGGTGTAAATTCAATCTTTTTGTTTGTTAAAGTTGAAAGCAGAGTTGATGTATTAATCATTGTTTTTACATGATCTGGCCTAAACGCACCACGTGGCTGATTGGTTGTAAGTTCGGACACCTGGCCACGTCATTTACAAACATCATTTTGGGAGAATTTTTGCCAGCAAGTTTTCATGTGCTCCCCGAAACACTTTTCTTCTCTGTCGTTACGGGAAGACTCGACAAGATATGATGCTGCTGTCTCCCCTAAGCCAATTTAATTTAAGGTAGGTGCTCCTCTAAACACTTTTTTCCTGCCTGACAGAGTTATAAAACATCCACCATCCATAAATCTAGCTTTATCTATTCTATATCCTTATGAAGCGTGATATATTGATGATGCGTGTGCGTGCACCTGGAAACCACACTGGAGCGCTTCCCCATCGTCATTTCCGCTTGAAGTTAGTTGCATGAACTACTCAACACCACCGCTATTGTGTGAGTTTTTACATTCGTCATATCTTCACTTGGGTTTGCAATGTTTTGCCAAAAACAACACCCAAACATTGCTTGAATATGCACATTTCGTCAGTCTTTCTCCTAAAATTGACCGTGAGCTTTCTTTACTTTTTCCTAAAAGGCATACTCCTGCACCTGTATATATTATTGGCGTTTTGTTTCTTTTCGACCTCGTACTTACAACGCCACGTGTTCTTTTTTATCCTGGAGGTTTTATTTGATTAAGATACAGAAAACAGAAATGAGGTCTCAGGTTAGTTCTCGATGCATTGTTTGTTTCAATCAAAAGCCTTTATTGTCATTATACACACCTGCGTAGAACAAATTGGTGCTGCTACTCCACAAAATGCATTTTCCCAGTAAAAACATAAATAAGTAATATAAAAATCTAAAAGAGAAAAGACAGACTTTCATGTTCTGATTCCAATATATAAGGCTTTCCGTAGTCTAAAGTGGGAATTAGTTTTAAATATAAGTGGGTGTGTTTTGTTTACCTATTTTGACCACTAGAGTGTGGTAGTGTGTAGACAGCGTTTGAAGATAAGTGTGTGTAACAAATCTAAGACTTGAATAATGAAATAAATAATATATGTGAATAATGTCAATTGGGCTATAGGTCGGTTGGAATTTACTTTGAATATATATATATAGACCACTGGTGTCAAAGTGGCAGCCCCGGGGCCAAATCTGGCACGCCACATCATTTTGTGTGGACCGAGAAAGTAAATCATGAGTCCCGACTTTCTGTTTTAGGATCAAATTAAAATGAAGATTATAGATGTATATTATATTTCCTGATGTTCCGCCTTTTAAATTAATAATTGTAATTTTTAAATCATTTTCTTCTGTTTTTAGTTCAAAAATCATTTCGTAAAATCTAAAAATACATAAAAATATTTTCTGTTTTCCACTATAATATGCAACATAATGATTAAAAGAGATTTTCCTTTACTAAGAAAAAAAAGCTTAAATAAACATTGTTTTAGATCTATGAAAAAAATGAATAGTTAGGGCTTTTGATCCAGTTCTTTTAATCCATTTATAAAAATAAAAAAATACATCTAAAATGGCCCACATCAAATCGGGTTGACGTGAATGCGGCCCGCAAAACAACCCGACCGAGTCTGACACCCTTGATATAGACAATACATTCCTTTTTTGCATACTTTACATACATTTGCACCGTCACTTTTCACCAATTCATCTATAATCCCTATAAAGCGTGATTTATGGATGGTTGTGTATGTATGTTAAGATCCTCTCGCTACATTTGTCCCAATCGATTTTTTTATGGTGGAAACGGCTGACAGATCCTAATAGACAAGCCATTGAATTTCTTCACCTTCTCCAAGTGTGTAAACTCAATCTTTTACTTGTTAAACACCCATTTTTCAAAAGAGATTTTTTTTAACAGCGCAACAATTGTCTTTTGGTTCTAAACAAGCAGGGGGACCCTGAAATTAACCGTCAGTTTTCCCTACTTTTTCCTAAAAGGCTCTACTCCTGCTTCTGTATACCTGTACAAATGTGTATACTTGTTTGCTATGCTATGCGTGGAACTGAATTTTTCCTTTCTTACTGTCTTTTGGTTCTAAACAATCAGCAGAGACCGGCGAAACACCCCCCCCCCCCCCCCCCCCCCCGCTTGTTTCCAATAAAATTGCATGTACTTTGAACACCAAGCAAGAAGAAAGAACTGACTTTTGAATGCGTTCCCTTCCCCAAGCAATAGAAACATGACTCCTATTTCTCGTCGTCTCGTACTAGACAAATATTCTGGTAATTGTGGTAATATTTGTAATGGAGAATATGCTAAAATGAAGCCGGATTTTTACATGGATTAACCTTTGTTGGAATATTTCTTTAATGTTGGACAATGACCTGACCATGAAGACATGACAAAAATGTATGATGAGAAAACTGTAGATTTTTATCTCATACGCCCAATGCATAAGTGACAAATTATTGCAGGAGTGAATTTGTTATCAGAACATTTGTGGTCAAAGTGCACAGTGCAGCATCGCTCCATTGACGTTCTCTCAAATAGAAGACGCTATCAGGTAAAGTTCACTGTTTACTTTCCCCGATTGTCACGTCTTTTGAGATTCACAGACGACTATTTGGATTGGTGTGCTTTGCAGTGAGTTATAGATGCTCTTTTTTTTACTTTTGCCCTTGAGGTTGTTCAGTAGAAATTCAGTTGATGCCACTGGCTTTTTTATGAAAAGGAAGCACTCTTAAGACGGAAGCAGTCACGTGTCATAAACTACTTTTCTATTCCGCGTATAGAAACTTGGTTTTAAGCGAACCTCTTTATACACTTTTTGAATGAATGTGTGTCAAATGGCCTGAATACAGAACGTCTTATCCTTTTTGAAAGATCTTTTTGTGCAGTGGACTACTTTAAACCAAACAATCTTTTCTTTTAAATAATGAGTTCAGTCATTTTCTTTTGGTTTTATTTGACCTGTAGTTAAAACTTCAATCAAGCGAATGGTAGATTTGATGTTGACCTATAGTTACTAATTGTTGTGACTTTCAGGTTGTTGTTGTTGTTTTTTTTGGTGATTTTTTTTACAAGAGGGTTTATGACTGCATTATACAAAGTATCTATAATCTGCAGTACCTCTGTAATTATGCAATAGAGCAGTTTTTTTTTCAAAGAAAAATATCAAGGCAGCTAATAGTGGGCTTTAATTTTGTGAAAGTCATCTTCAGTTTAACAAAATAAATAGCAAAAGGTTTTATGTAGCACCAGTTTTTTTTTTTATCCAAAAATCTTCCCTCATTCAAATCAGTTTGACTTATGTTTTAATTGGTGCTATTAAATAACATTTCATTTGAAAATAAACATTACAGCTACAATAACAAACCAACGGTGGTCAGCATGACTATGACAAAAACCACAAGGAAGGACTTTTTGGAGGACTTGAGTGTTCTCCAATGGGTAGTGACTTTTCTCTTCTTGGGTATGTTTCCGTCATCTCTTTACAATATGAAAATATCTTTCATTGTTATTTTATTTGTATTTAATCCATGCCACCTGTAAACATTATCTTGTGTGTTTTTAGGTGTATCTTGTACGGTGTTGATGGTGGCACTCATGTTTACATCAATGTGGCTGGTGCCCACTCTCTACTTTATATGGCTAGTAATTGACTGGCAGACACCTGAAAAAGGTAATTCGTCATTTCCAGAAACATGGTTAGTTATATCCACAAACCATAACACAAATACTGATATTTATGGGAGATAAGGAAGCGATACTTGCTGCTGATAGTAAGAATCTGCCAATAATCAACTGTACAAATACAGGCAAAACAGCCCACATTTCTCAAATAATTAAAAACAATAGATATGTTCATTAAAAGCAAGCAACGGATTATTTGAGTCTACACAATTGGTGTTGTCTTTTTTATTGTGATGAAGTTCCGCAAAGAGCAAATAATATTGCTTTGATATCAACTGCAAAGCCAACAGTCAAAATGGCTCACTCATTTGAAGTTGTTCATAACCATCCAATAAATTCTTAAACTGCACCAGGTTGGTTTGTTAATTTTAAATGATTGCACAGGGAAACAGTAATAGAAGTATTATTTAATTGATAGATAAAAACACTTCAATAATAAATGATTGTCCAACAGGCGGCAGGAGAAAGATATCGGTGAGGAAGTGGAAGGTTTGGGAACACTACAGAGACTATTTCCCTATTAAGGTAAGATTCCCCTTTGCATGTTTTATTGATGACGTTACCTTTCACTTACTCCCTCATCCACTACTCACGTAAAGCTTGCGGGTGACATTCCAGGACAAAACTAAAATGCGTTACGTTTTACAGTGGTACCTCAAGATACAAGCTTAATGCGCTATGGGACTGAGCTCGTATGTCGATTTTTTCGTAATTCAAATGAACCTTTTCCATAGAAATGAAATTAAAACAAATGAATTCCTTACAACCGTCTAAAAAAAACACACAAAACAGGATTTTGGTTTGGAAAAGCATTTTTATTTGTTCTAATTTGCCACATATTAACAAAGTAACAAGTAAGTAGCGATTTAATACTACAAATTTTTTTTTATTATTAAAATTAAGGAAGGATTTCCCGAATAGAAAGAGGAGACTTTTTGCATGGCAACGCGCTCGTAACATAACAATCAAAATGAACTTGAATTACGATGCAGACACACTCCAAATTAAGTGTGATCTAACTTTACACTAAACTTAATTCTAATTTTGTTTTAAATTTTTACTTTCTTCTCCCAGCCGGGTTGGCTCTATTTTTTCCGCCTCCACCCTGACTTTCAGGTGCAGCCAAAATGAACCTTGGTTGTGGGCGTTTGTATTCCCTTCAAAATATTCCCAAAATGATGCACACAGATGTCCTCACAATAGGATAACGCACAGCCACTTAGAGAAAAGTAGTATAAATGCCATTCGCAGTGACTAAACTGGAAAAAAAAAACACTGAAAAAATGCAGCGCTCCGCCCAGTGCTCACAGAGACAGTGGCCATGATTTTCTTATGAGTAGCTTCTCACGTCTGCTGTCTGCCCGTATATTAAAATTCGGTCTCGTATCTCAAGATAAATATTTGCTCAAAATTTTACTCGTATCTCAAATTGATCGTTTGTCGGGGCACTCGTATGTCGATGTACCACTGTACAGGTAAACTTCATCTGACCTCAAAACTTAACTCATCAATGTTTCACTACTTTTTGCACAACTTGCTCTTCCCTCATGAGGAATTTCTAACTATTATTGATTGTGAATGACCTATTAGTGACCCTGTGGATTGGTTGGTGGTCTTTTTTTAGTTGGTGAAGACAGCAGAGCTGAATCCAAACAAAAACTACATCCTTGGCTGTCACCCACACGGAATAATGAGCATAGGAGCCTTTGGCTGCTTCAACATTGAGTGCTGTGGATTTTCCGAGGCCTTTCCTGGGATGCGGGTCTCCCTGGCCGTATTGGCCGGACTCTTCCGTATACCGCTCTTAAGGGACTACCTCATGGCTGCAGGTACTTAACTTTTTGTCAAATTAGTTTTTAGCTCACTAGAGCTCTTGTTACATTGGCACCACACAGTAACTTTGGCATATTATTGCTTATATCGAGTCACTAGCTGCCATTGACGCCAATATCATCGTCAATGTCATGGGAGCATGATTATTCAATTCTAGCCATTGCAGTTATAATGGATTTTATGTCTATTGTCAATGATGAATGAGTTTATATACATGTCATTTTGCTATACATATTACACTATAGTTTAGAATACTATATTACAACTGATGTCCTCAAAAGTTTTATTGAAAAAAAGATATTGCAGTTATTGACTCACTCACAAAAAAATCATGTACTAATCAAGGATTAACTACAGAAATAATTTCTAAAACATTTTTTTAAATATTTGGGGTTATTTTAATGATCATGGTGTACACTGCCTCCTATCAATAGTATAGAAAATGAATTACATACATTAAAAATATATATGCACAAATTGGAGAAAATATTTCCAGAATTTTTTAATTGACAAAAAAAGTATTTAGACAATACTAGGTCAACGAGGTCTTTAAACGATAAATCACCAATTAAAATAATTTCAAATAGATGAGTCCACTAAAGGCGGCCCGACAGCTGAGTGGTTAGTGCGTCAGACTCAGTGGGAGACCTGGGTTCAAATCCAGGTCGGCCCACCTGTGTGGAGTTTGCATGATCTCCCCGGGCTGGTGTGGGTTTCCTCTGGGTACTTCGATTTTGTTCCAAAGACCTGCATAATAGACTGATTGGACACTCTAAATTGCCCCTAGGTATGAGTGTGAGTGTTTATGGTTGTCCATCTCATTAGGGTGTCAGGGGGTGCTGGAACCAAACCCAGTTATCTCCGGGCCAGAGGCAGGGGACACCTTGAATCGGTGGCCATCCAAATCGTAGGGCACAAGGAGATGGACAACCATGAACACTCACTCATACGTAGGGGCAATTTAGAGTGTCCAGTCAGCCTACCTTGCATGTTTTTGGAATGTGGGAAACTGGAGTACCCGAAGGACACCCACGCAAGCCCGGGGAGAACATGCAAACTCCACACAGGTGGATGTGAGCTGGATTTGAACCCAGGATTCCAGAGCTGTGAGGCCGACGGGCTAACCTCTCACCCGTTCCACCGGGCTACCATGGACTTTATATTGGAAGACGAAATGGCCCATCATATCAAACCATAACTACAAAACTATGAGTTTACTCCAGGGGTGGGCAAACTATTCCACAAAAGGCCTGCAAAGTGCGTGCAGGTTTTCATTCCAACCCATAAAAGGAAACATTTCCCCTAAACTGGTACTTTACAGTCAGGTACTTCAAATTTCAGCAGTGTTGGATTGGTTGGAACAAAAACCTGCACCCTCAGCAGCTCTCGAGTACCAGTTTGCCCACCCCTGGTTTTTACATTGTCTAATGCATAAACAATCAGTAGTTTATTTTTTTGTAAACAGGCCTGTGCCCAGTCAGCAAGGCGAGTCTTTGCCACCTTCTGTCCAAAAGTGGTACAGGAAATGCTGTGGTGATCGTGATAGGGGGCGCTGCAGAGTCTCTGGCCTCCCATCCAGGAGTTCAAACAGTCCTAGTCAAGCAGAGAAAAGGCTTTGTCAGGCTAGCACTTGAGTATGGGTGAGGACAAAAATCACTACACTGATGCTGTTAGAATTTCCTCGTAAAATCCCGATGACTCGTCTTCCGCAAGGGTCGACTTGGTGCCCGTTTACTCCTTCGGGGAAACCGAGCTCTTCCAGCAAGTCACATTCTCAGATGGATCGTTGGGTCGAAGGTTACAGGACATGTTTAAAAAGATCATGGGTTTTGCCCCCTGCTTGTTCGTAGGTGATCGTTGGGCACTTTTGCCGTCCAAGACTCCCATCACCACAGTCGGTTAGTGTTCCGATAGGTCAGCTTCACGTCCCATACCCAGTTTATTCTAACACGTATCCTTCTTTCCAGTGGGAAAGCCGATTTCTGTACCTCAGCGTATCAACCCCACCGAGGAGGAGGTCGACCATTATCACAAACTATACATGGATTCCCTGTCCAATTTATTCCATGAGCACAAGGTCAGCTGTGGACTATCAGAAAGTCACAAGCTTTGTATAATTTAGAGGCTTTACTTTCTCGTGACCTTCAGTGGAGTAACTGGCCGTGTGAGCAAAACCCAAATATCAGAGTGAGTACTCCAGTGAAATGTGAGCATTTCCCCAAGACAATTCCAGTGAAAAATACCAAGTGGACATTTTCATACCAATTTTGATCAAATGACCAGTCCACTCACAATGCTTGGTCTCAGCATTTTCATTAGGTACAAGCTTCATGTGCTCATGCCTATTTAAACAGGTCTAAATGGTGATTTCTTATACATTTGATTTTGTAATGTGCTAGCTGGAAAGCGACTAGTAGCGTCTTGTACAAAGTAAGCTGCTCTGTTTTTTGGACAAAATGGTGTTTGAGAAGCAACAATTTGAAATGCAGTACATACTTAATATTTCTCATTATTAATGTAATTTGAAATATGTTTTACCTATCAGAAGGGAGCTTTTCACTCCTATTATTATTTTCAAGCAGGTTCACCAAACATATTTTGACTGAATGTCAGTAAAACTCCACTTTCCACTACAGTAAGTTATTAAAAAGAAACATTTAACAAACTATGTCTTGACAGAGCTTTATTGAGTAACACATTTGAATCAAATTCAATATACTTGCTGAATCTCTAAATCTGAGACACTAACAAAACCACTACATTACATGTGGGCAAGAAATCAAAAGAGTGAAAGGGCTAAAGGGAACCTGCTAGAAGAAGTCCATATCATCTGGTGCATCCAGGTCCCGATATTCAACAATGTTTCGTGGATCCCCTCGTGACATTCTAAAATCAAAAGGCAGAAGAAAGTGGTCCTGACATGATCACAAATACAAGGCTTTAGATTATATTCTCCAGACAGTCATCCTACCTGATGTTGCGTGGCTTTCCGAGGTATCCACCTTGTCCGCGGAAGTTGTCGTAGTTTCCTCGACCACCTCCACCAAAATGGTTGGGAGGGTAAGGAGGAATGCCTGGAAACAGGGGTGAATTCAGGTTTCGCCATCCATAAAAAAGTTGACAACTACGCATACGATTTGAGAACTTACTACCATAGCCCATAAGTGGAGGGCGGGGTTGCACAAAGCCCATGGGACCCTGGGGACCTTGAGGAGAAAATGGCATACTCGGAGAAAGCAAACCTGTAGGGGGTGACCGACAAATTATTTCATATTCTCAAAAGACAGCTATGTAATACTTTGATTCTGTCAGCCTTTCTGAACAAGGTTGTAATGGAATGTGATCAGTCGACTGTTGAAAAGCCCACCTTGGCCCGGCACTGGAGGAGGAGGAAGTTTCATCTCTGGCAGAGATGGTCGCTTGGCGTCCATCAGGAAATTGTTGAAAAATGTCACCTCCTTTTTCACCTCTTCAATTTTTTCCCCGTGTTTGTTCAGGATGTGCTTCCTTACAAACTCGGGACCCTGTACAGTCAAACATGAGTCGTATTTTAAGAGTAGCAATAAATGGGATGGGTTTAATTTTTGTCTCAGGATCAATAAGGCTATGTATCTTAAGAACTACTGCTATATTTGACTGCTCATCATCAAGTGTCTTTAAATGAGTGATTTTATAAATATTATTTTCAAACTCAAATCGTACTAGCCAAAAAAATGCACTGTTAAAGCGAAAATCATATATATAAGGACTGTTGTTTTGGGGGCACTTTTTTTTAATTTATCTGAAGAAAAAAAACTCCTTTAAAGTAATAGTAAACCATACAAATTAAGCGTGTTAATATTAAATTAACCGTTTTAATAACTATAATCTAAACAAATAAAATAAAACATTTGTGTATATCTGATGTGTATCATACTGGCTTCTGTGTTTCTTTATTCTTAGTAAATGCCACTGTTAAACCAAAGAGTCACCTTGAACTTCTTGCCACTAAGAGGGCAGAGCCACTTGTCCTTTCCGAGCTCCTGCGTGTTGGCAGAAATAAACTTCTCCACTTCATCAGCGGGGTCTTTGCGGCCCATCTTTGCTGCTTCATCCTCAGACAAGCTTTCTTGCGTACTGTACAAAGCACTCAGCTTCTCCTCCAGTACCTTCTGCCATTGTTGCACTAATGGAGACAACATTCAAACTTCATTATTATTCTGGTCCTCGCAGTAAAAAAAAAAATTGGACATCTATCGCCATTAATGGCACTCATTGAGTTATTTTTTTAAAGTAACATTGCCCTCAATGATAGGCAGATAGTTGATGTGTTTTCTACATTTGAGTTACCGGGTAGAATTAGAGGATTTTGTTTTAAGAGCAACTCTGGTGAATGGGTCACCCTCAGGGGCAGGCAGTGAGTTAAAGATAATCACAACTAGTATGGAATAACCATAAATGCATGCATGTAATTTGTACCGTATACAGGAAATGGCTACACACTAAATACAACACAGACACCCTGTGGATTTGGCAGACCAAACACTCTAAATCCTGTTTCCCACTGGGATGCAATTAGATAAAGAGGTTAGGAAGTTAATGCGTTCAAGCACATAAATAAAACAAGATCAATCTCTACCTTAAAGAGTAAAAGAACACAGCGTAAATCACCATGTAAAAAGTATTAGTTTAGTATGTAAATCAGAAAATGTTTAAAAACTAAAAGTGAAACAGCCGTTTTGGCATGTCAGCCACATACACAAAAGCAGTAATACATCGACATACGATAAAATTTTTGAGGAGATATTTATGAGTTAGATTACGATCAAATATTAATCTTGAGATACGAGACGAATTACGGACACAAGATGCTGCTCAGAAAAACACCACGGTTTTTGGTCGCAACTCCCTCATGATTTTTTTTCGAATTAAGGTGCACTTGATCATGACGATTTAATGATGTAACAACGAAAGGCAGGGATTCTGGCACCCTCACATTTGATTGGCTAAATAATTGACAAAAACCCACTTTCTAAAAACACTTAACTTTTCCAATTCAAGATGTTAGCAGCACTGACCTTCTCCGTGCGAAATGCGGTTTGGGGGTACGGGTCCCCGGACATGGATCATGCCACAACGATTAGGCATCTCATCCTCACTCGGATATTCACAGGCATTGTAGTAATCAATGGAATGCACAATGCGCAGATAGAGAATCAAACGGTCCAAAACCTGAGCAAGGCAGAAACATTTGAAAGCTTGAATTAAACAACAGATCAACAAGGTAAACCTCAAGTGTTCCCAACAAACCTTGGCAAGTTTCTCATCTTTCTCAACAGTCATCTCTGTCGAGTGCCCTTCCTTAGCATTCTCTTCTTGTTCCATCCCACCAGAGCCCAGAAGTTCCTCCTCCTCGGCGCTTACCTCCTCAATCAAGTAATCGGTGATATTCTTCAAGATGGGATTTTGAGTTTTCTAAAAGTGACAAGCCCATTGAAAATAACCAATAAGGCAATGCGACATCCCATTTAAAAAAAAACAAAAATTACCTCTGTGTTTTGTCCCTCTTCCTGGGCTGCGTTGCACCACAGCTCTCCTTTTTCATCAAGGCAGTGAATGAGTTTGGCAGCCAGTTTGATATCGTTGCGAACCACCTGCTTGTGCTGAGTGATGCCGTTGACATTGCGCACCCTCCGCGCGAGGTCCCTATTCACACTGGGTGCCAACTCACAATCCCGCGGCTGAAAAGAGATGGTTCAGTGTCCAATGTGCATCATGAATGAACCGACCTACTCAATTCTCATTTGTCGCTGCAGCCTCGTTATGAAGCATCAATTTACTTACACGAATATTCTGAAGATTCCAGCAGACCTCTTTTATGTTGACGCTTCGGTCAAAAGTCACCCAACAGCGTCTGTAAAACCTACAAAAGCACCCAGTTTATCATATTTTCACGACTATAAGGCACACTTAAGTCTTAAATTTTCTCCAAAATAGACAATGCGCCTTATAATCCAGTGCGCCTTATATATGGGAAAAAAACAGAAAACCAAAACTGAAAAACCACCACTGTCGGATATTAAAAAAAACACAACCGCCTGAACTGAAACAATACTGTTAAATATGCAGATGCCATCTTGGTTTACAAAATCTTCCCTCATATACCTCCTCCCCCACTGCACGATTTTATACAAAAAAAATCCAAAACATCAAGGTGACTGTGTAGTGCAAAATTCCAGTAGCAAGCGGAGGACAGGGGAGGGCTTTCGCTTCCGACTTTCAGCATGGATTCTCACATTTTTATGAACTTAGAAAAATAAATTCCCCAGGAAAAAAATCTGCGATGTTGTCAAGCCACGATATTCGAGGGATCACTGTACATACAAAACTAACCTGCGCTCAGGATGGGGGTCAGCCAAGCACACTCGCAGAAAACCAGGATAGCGGCGACACAGCTAAAAGTTGGGGGAATCAAAAGTACATGCTTGAGCAAAACGCACAGTAATTAGTGTTGCTTGAAGAAAGGAAAAAAATCAACTCACAGCAATAATTTCGGCTTTGGAAATGGCTGGGGCGATGCTTCTCATAAAGAGAGAGCAAGTCTTGTGTAGAGGCCGTGGTTTAGGAGTGTCATCTTTCACCTTTTTCTCCACTTTTTCTTCATCCTCTTCAGCGTTGTGCTTCAGCTGCTCCTCTAGACCATTTAATGACCGCATACTTGTATGTAAGTGCACTGCCTGAATGTTAAATCTTTCTCCCAACACTGAATATCTATCTCACCTGCACCGTCTTCCTCCTTATCTTCCACCTCATCTTTCTTTACCGACTTTTCAGAGCAGACAGAGTTCGAGTCAGATTCAGAGTCGGAGTCACTTTCGGAAGCGCTGGCTTCATCGTCGCTGTCTCCGCTGCGCTTTCTCTTTCTCCTCGCCTGGTAAAGTCGTAGTGAGATAATGAAAGAGCAGATGACAGGCATGTGAGATACTGCATTAGAAAAAAAAAAAAAAGGCGGCCATGGTTACAAAAACCTTCTTTGGGTCAGGTTTGTCGTCTTTGGCTGATTCTTTCTCTGCCTTCCCTTTGACACTTTCACCTCCTTCAGTCATCTTCTCAGTGGAGATAGAAGCATTTTCATCCTGAGAGACAGATTTTATAACTTCAACACTACTGCGACCATTTTAAAAATATAGGACAGTTACAAAACTCATTGGCTGCCATTAACGACAAATCCAAAGCCTTGGACTGCCACCCGAAAGTCAAATCTGATTGGCTGTCTATTGCTGTCAGTGGCTGTAAACATTCATATCAGCGTGCCAGGTTTTGACCTTTGGGCTAATGGAAAGGCCCTGTTTAGGTAAATACTATATCAAGTGTTAAAAAGTGCAACAGAATGTAAGGCTGTATTTACCGTATTTTCTGGACTATAAGTTACAACTGAGTATAAGTCGCATCAGCCAAAAAATGCATTATGAAGAAGGAAAAAAACATGTATAAATATACATTTTGGGGGAAATCTATGTGATAAAATCCAACACCAAAAACATACGTCATCTTGAAAGGCAATTTAACATTAAAATAAAATAGAGAACAACAGGCTGAATAAGTGTACGGTATATTAACGTTATATGACTGACATGCCTGGAAATGTCAATAAAGAAGCAACATTAAGAGTTATTCAGATAACTCTAGCAAAATTGGATTGGATCTTGCGACCAAATTCGATACTGCAAAAATATGAACAAAAAGTTGAAAACAATAGCAAAAGCAAACATACTTTTTCACTCTTGTCTTTTGCCACTGTAGCTTTGCAGTCTCCATCCATGCTCTTGAGATGATCACTTTTAGGAGGTTCAGCTGCACCGGATGCAGATTTTTCCCTTCCCTGCTCTTCCTCTGATGGCATTTCCAAAATGCGAAGATCATGATCTGTTCCTCCTTCCATTTTTATAACCGCTACAAACAGGTGAGGGCAAATAGTTTTAGGTGGCCGTCATCCTGTAATGCTGACCAGTTTGACAGAAATCTCACCCGCATCCAGGACTTTGATGATCGCCGGCGTCTGTTCGATATCCAAAGAGAGGTTATCGAACCAGCCGTTCTCCATCAGAAACACAAAGACATTCAGGCGATTGCTCAGTGCTCGCAATGCCTCTGACTTGAGTCGACCGGCCTCTTCTGGGTGGTACTTGGACCTGAACCTGTGCCCAGAGTTGAGGGTCCACAAAAACAGTAGGGAAGGAATGGCGAGGGTCGGGATGAATGGGATGCAAAAATTAGAAAGCAGAGATTAGATACAGAATTAGGGTGCCATCACAAATACGTTAGGCATTTGTTATCACAAATATGTTAAGCATTTGTATCACAAATATGTTAAGCATTTATATCATGCTGGAATTTGGGAAATTGCTCAAATTGAATTAGGGAAATGAAACAAAAAACACTTACAAGTCTTAGACTAAAGACTGTAATCAACATGGTTGATTGATAAACAGTATAAAATTGGAGAGTAACTCACCACAAGTGACGGAAATTACAAAAAGAAAAAAAAACAGATTGAAATGTTCATTTACAGAAATACAGTTACCTTGTGTGCTGCCACTTTATAAACAAAATAAATACAGAGGTCTCCTCTGTAAGAATGGACTCCACTTGTGTTTTCGGTACACACGTATTGTGTTTAGGGATTGGATTTGCTCCAAATAGAAAAAGAAAATGGAGGAAAAAGACCAAAACAAGAAAACTCCTACTCGTTGACCTATCTTACTAAAAGCCCTGATACTTTGTGTCTAAGAGCAACTGCATTGTGCGCAGTGCATGCCCTTGCTATCTAAGGCGGATTCTTGCAGAGTTCCATGTTTTCTTGAGAAAGACACGCCGTGGTAGTGGTGGACCAAAGGAAGAAAATGGTTATGTCAACAAAAAAAAATTACAAATCTGTGAAATAAGTATAATAAACATTAACAGGACATCTAGAAAAAAAAACATAGAAAATCAACCCAAGTATTAAGAAGAAACATTGGATTGTGACTTCAATTTAAATTTACATGGTGGAAGAATGGCACATTTTAGGGATTTTTAAGTTTCCCTACTGAATAATTTCAAGTGGGTGCAGACTTTGGGTTGATTTTCACACAAATCGATCAATTGTGAGCCTGTTCTGAAAGATCTTGAAGTTTATACTGAAGAAATTAGATGATCTCAGTCTTCATTTGTTAGCAAAATACACTAGACTAGCCTTTATGTAATACACTCGCTACAGAATCTGGCCCACAAAGTAATCTGTTAAATTATCTTGGACTGTGATAAATATTAGCAGACTAGATGAAATTCTACTAACCTGACATTAAATACAACTCTATCAAGACTCATAACTAAGGCAGAGGAAAACAAACAAAATCCAACCGTACCACTCTTCGTCTTTATGGGCCAAAAAGAACTCCTGCATTTGCTGCCGACGGTAGTCCAGCTTGTACTCGTTGTATCGCTTGACCGCTTCAGTCTCTTCCACGGAATCATCCAGCGATATCAAGAACTCCTTGAAGCTCTTCATGACCGGAGGTGGTGGACCGAAATCCATGTCGTGGATGTTACCCAGCCTAATGAAAGTCGAGGCCAAATTTAAATCATTCCCTGAGGTCTAAGTGTATTGTACTAGTGAAAAAAACATGTATGTTATGTCCATGTAAAAAAAAAAGTTATATTGGCGTATAAACTCACCTCGCCTGAATGGGAATACCGTGATGAGGCTGCATGAGGTGCATGTCCGGGTGGCCCCACTGCTGTGGGGGACCGTAACTCGGACCCCCTCCTCCGTAGCCCATGTCATAACTGCCACGGTAGGGATCTCCACTGTGGTCATCCCTAAGTAGGATTAGAAAATAGATTAGAAAAGGCAATCAACTGTATAGGAACTATAAAGGACGGGGGGCTACAGCAAAACCCACCAATCTCTTCTCATGCGTTTCTGTTGGGGACTCATGTCGTGTCTTGGAGGCGTAAATCTCTCTCTGCGACCTCTGTCGTAATCCCGATACTCGCCACGGCTTCGACGTTCCCGGCCTCGATCCCACTCTCTGCCAAATGGATGTCAACAAAAGTCAGCATTCATTCATTAAAAGCCTAACAATTATTGATGACTTCAAATCAAGGATCCCCAGAGGACAATAATTTGTTAAAAAAAATCCGTTCTGTTAGTCCAAATTAAGATCACTGGCGACGACGGCGATAGAGGTCAGATCCGTTTGAACCAGGAAGGTTGACCATGATAATTCCACTTGAAGATCATCAATGTATTTTGACACATTTGAATTACGTACCTGTCATTCCACTCGTCTCTATGCCTCTCTTCTCTTTCTCTGGAACGATCATAGTCGCTCCTTTCCCGTCGGAATTTATCTCTTCTTCTGCGATCGTACTCATCGTCACTGTCTCCCATTGCTTAAAAAAGGAAAACAAAACCAACCAAGTTAAGCAACTTCAACATCTCGAGAAGATTTGACCATGTGGACAAACAAATCAAGAGAACGAGCTAAGCTAAAATGCTACCACGCAGTCCATTGTCGACGGCACTGGATTCCTTCCCCTTTTTTTCCTTTTCTCGCCGAATTCTGATGCATTTTCTATTTGAGCTCATATCAGAAGAGTGGGACGATTCTGCTTCTTCCTGATTAATATGACGAACGCGTATTTATTTATATCAATTCGTCGTGATGACAAACCAAACGTTGCCCATGTTTAAAAGCGTGAGGCTAATTATTTAGAAATCAACTGAAAATATCATTCCGAGGCAAGAATTCCATTCTTTTAATTTAGCGTTTTTCCGCAGACTTAACGAGAAAAAAATAATAAATACCTCCTAAAAATGTAATATGAGTTGATATAGTGCTTGCTGATCCTTGGCGGTTTCAATAATAGATACTACATATAAAGCTAGAAGCGAAATGCTCGATATGAGGCAACGGGAACGAATGTTATTGATTTTTAGCCATTTTGTGTCAGTGCCCTCCGATTAACATTGCAGTCTATGGGATGTCATTTGAAATAATTATAAGTGATAGCCACGTTAATAGTTTGTTATGAATCAAACTGTTTTAAGATACGTCAATACTTTACCAATTGGAGAGTAGTATTTTATTGGAGAAATTCACGCACCTTGGGTTTGCCGGAAGAGTCCCTCGGTAAAGTCCACAGCTTTAAGATGGCCGACAGTTGCTTAAGCATCTGCCTCCAACTGTCTGCATCTAGGTCTATTAAGTGACATTTATAGATTCAAGTTCCTGATCTTCTTCAGTGTGTTTAATATACGCAAATGATTTTTAGCGCCACCTGGTGCCCAGAATAGAAACTTAACAGGCGTAATCTGCATTTGTCTTGCCTCGTAAACCAGCCAAACATAAATTTTGTTTTCCAGGCCTACCTACCACTACCTATGACAGGAATAAAAATGATTGCTTAAATAGCTTTTCAAAAAAGAAGACAAAAACCTTTCAGAGAAAGAACTCAGACAAAAGAAAAATCCCATATGGAAATGTTTCTCAAATCTTTATTTTAATATACCATTAAAATTGCGGCTTCCCATGAACTGTGACATTAACAGATTTTCATTATTCACTGTATTTATAATCAACATTTCAAAAGTATTAAAGTCCAAGCAGCAGACATAGAATATGGACAGAAACCCTGCAATTTGGTCAAACATCAAATTAAACTGGAAAAAAAGTAGATATGGTCAACTTAGTCCATGTGCAAGAAAACAATTATACTTACATTGAGAATATTTGAACAATCTTACGTTGGTGTTAATTGAACAAGACAGTTATTCAAACAGTCAATTAAATATTTGGATGTTGAATTCTGTGATGAGAAAAATAAACTATTATTGGAAAGTGCCGCATTCAGTGAGTATACAATAGAACATATGGTTTAAATAGAAAAAATATATGAAAACAAATATTCCTAAAGTGTATTTTGACCAAGCAGCCACCCACTCTTGAACTTCAAATTATTTTATCTTTAAAGTTTAAAAAAAATAATCAATCTATGGCCCACCCAGACTGTCAAATGGAAACGCTAAAATCCTTATGTGCAAATCAAGTATAACTAACGATACTTATTCATTACTCAGACTTAAGTGGAAAACTTCTACCTCAATTAAAAACAAAAACATTTAGTAGTACAGAGCAAATACAGTAGAGACAAAAACGGAGTGTGGCCCTTTAGTTTCTAAACATACAAACACAGTTAATGGAAGGCCAAAATAAGGCAGTGTTCTTGTCACTAACTCTATCTACTAAGGTACAATAGGTCTTAGAGTTTCCTACCATGTTTTAATGAGAAATAAAGTAAGCGGAGAGTTAAACTGGATACGCAAGTGGCTACACCCACAAAAAAAATGTAGTCACACGTATTGCTATGCCATACAGGCTATTGTGACGCACAAGTGAAAAACTTTTTTCCTCACATGTACACTTTGTGTGCAACAAGAAGTTTTGAATAATAAAACAATTGCATTGATAATGGTGTGCCTAAAAGTAATTCTGAACATAGGCACGTTGCACAGAAAAGGCTCATTATTAGAATCAATGCTTCATTTTGTAATAAAAAGTAAGAAAAAACACCAGCATATTTACATTTTTTAACCTCATAACCTATACATGGACTTCAAAATCCACATATTTCAATATAAGTTTGAATTTCTTTAAAGCTAAATCAATTTTCACCACACATGGTTTTGATTAATTACAACCTAAATATAGAACTGGTTGCTATCCAGTGTACTTTTAAGTGTCATTAAGAAAATCTAAAATATGCATGACCGGACGGAATAATTGGGGGGGAATACAAGTGTGTCTTTACCTCTCCAAGTGGGGAAGGCTCAACATTATGAATAGTATAGCTTGGCATTCAACCGTTAACTATTGCCAGTTATGTATTTGCCAGCTTCAGATATGCTTCAATGTGTAATCATTATTTTGTTTTGTGTTAAGATAGATTCTGTGTGCAATAACAAAAGACAAAATATTTTTTTTCGTGAAAGAAAGAGTTGTGTCATGGGGGCCCTTTTCATATTACCTCATGTCGATGTTCCAGCGCTTTAGATTTGCACTGTATCCCTACCAATGAGCTGAGCAGTGTCATCTTCGACGTGGTGGCGCTCTTCTTCCGTTTCATTGCTTTCTGAGTCCGTGTCCTCCTGGGGTGAATAGTAGCCTTCGTAACTCAGGGCGGGAGAGTCGGCGTGCGTCGGCGACGGGATGCACTGAGCGGTGGTCACTGCGGTGGCCGAGTACGCCCCGAAACTCCCGGAAAGGGAGCCTTGGTTGGATGCGCGGAGCAGAGGGGTGCGCTCCGATTCGGCCTCACCCTCCGTTCCTTCTTCTTCAGCCCTGCCTCCACTTTCATCTTCCGAGTCGGACTCGGAGTGTTCCGGGTTGCACCGGGTGACTCTCTGTTTGCACACGGGGCACGTCTTCTTAGTCTTGGTCAGCCACGGGTCCACACACTTAGTGTGGTAGGCTAAAGAGATAGAAGTGATTGCGTCAATTTACTATTACTTTTCCCAAAGGCAATATTTGCAGTTCTCAATTTTTCTTTATTCATTATAATCACGTTCTGTCAAAAAAAAATAGAGATGTCAATGACCGTATAAAAATCAATCAATGAGAATAAAAGCTTCAAACTAACAGAGGGTTTTGTTGCAAAATGCTGTTTTGTATTCACATTGAAACCTACGTCTCCCAAATTTGAAGTCTATGTAACCTTAACTATTGGTTCATTTAATATAGCGTATTTTCACGACTATAAGGCGCACCACATTTTAAGGCGCACCCTCAATGAATGACATTTTTTCCATATATAAGGCGCACTGTCTATTTTGGAGATAATTTAAGACTTTTAAGTGCGCCTTATAGTCGTGAAAATACGGCAATTGCTATTGACTTCCAGGTATGAAGCACTCACTACACAGTCACCTCTAGAGCCAGCCATTGTTGATGTTTTGGATTTTTTGGATAAAATCTTGCAGTGGGGGAGGAGCTATATGATGGAAGATTTTGTAAACTAAGATGGCATCTGCATATTTAACAGTATTGTTTCAGTTCAGGCGTTTGTGTTTTTTTTAATATCCGACGGTGGTTATTCGTTTTTGGTTTTGTTTTTTCCATAAATAAGGCGCACTGGATTATAAGACGCACGGTCTATTTTGGAGAACATTTAAGACTTTTAAGTGCGCCTTATAGTCGTGAAAATACGGTAAACATAATAAATTACTCGTATAATTTAGATTTTAATCCTGTAATGTTGCAACCTGCCGTATTTACACGCATATAAGCCGCATTTGTCAAAAATAAGATGACTGAATCGAGGGAACGGCTTATATGCTCATAAAAAAACGACATGTTCACATTGTGAAATACAAAACACATTTACCATGAGAACAGGGTAAAATCCGCAGTTTGTCTGCTTCTTCATACTCGTCTAAGCATATGGCACAGACATCATAATCATCCCCTGGAATAAGACAGGTAAATCAAAGTTACCTTTATTTATAGGAAAAAAAACTATAAAAACATCAAGAAAACAGTGCTGTCTTATTTCTCACCTTTAGTAAATCTGTGAGTAGGAATCTGCTTCAGTTGTTCCTTGGTCAAGCGGTTCTTCCGTAGCCTTTTTCGGTGTTGTGCACAGCGTACAACCTGAAAAACAGCATTTTTACTATTCATGATATGCTTGTGTTTTCAGGACAAAATGTCTTAGGTTATTGTCTAGTCAAAAGAAAAATATCTTTCATCCAAAATAAATTGCAGGTCAAACAAAGGTATTCTTCAACATGAGTGAATGTTGTTTCCTCCTTGTAATACTTACCAAGATGATAAACATCACAAGTATGATCATGCCGACCACTCCGGTAAAAGGAATAAGGTAGTACGTGAGGGGAAGAACAAACTCAGGCTTGAGAATCACATAGGCTCTGCACATTATAGCAATAAGCAAAAGACAGCATTAAGACCCTATTTCAAAATGTGCACGTACCAATTATGGCCACACAACAAAATATGTGTTTTGTAATATTTACCCTTGCTCTGGAATTACCAGCTTCTTGAGAGCTTCAGAAGCATAGTAGCTGGTAAACACTGAGGGGATATCAATCTCTTCTGCAATAGTATCTGGAAATATAGGAAAAAAAGAAGAAAAGATATGAATCTGAAACTTTCCATGAGCTTCTTTAGCCCAATACGCCTACGGATTTGTTAACTACTCACCATTGCTGTAATTCATATTCAGTAAAGCATTCGAATACATGTTGTGCACGATGGCAGCACTGTAGCCTGCTTGCTGTGCATGCAGGACCTTGGAATAAATAAAATCCCTTATGTTAATGGGACTTGGTGATGGAAAGATTTTGCCCATATCAATTACTGACCTTTCGATCAAAATTGCAATCATAGCGTCTGATGAGAGCGATGAATTTGGTGGTGTTGGCATCAAAAACTGGTGGTAGCGCAGGAGGAGGGTCAATTGTTTCACAACCATTAAGAGGACGGGACACCACTACGATTCCCTTCAGGATTAAGATATATTATATCAGTAAAATGTTGTTTCCCAGCATGCATTAAGTCAACTGATGAATGTTACATAGGTAAAAAAAAACTACAGAATAAATGCTGCAAAGACAGGATAATTATAAATTATTCTGTTTGACTGAAGCATATCAGATGATTTTTAATATGGCAGTTTTTGTAAAACGTTGTATCAAATTGTCACTGCTGTTTTAAACAAATATATGATTTGCCCATATTCCTCACCATCATTCCTTCCTTAGGAAGTGGTGAACCAAACAAGGCCGGTAGATCTTCAAACATCATGGTCATATTTCTGTAATTCTGTGAAACCACATAAAAAAAATCAGAGTATATTCACTAGATTGCATTTTACTAAGGCTGTGTACAAAATGCTAACGGAACATTACTTACAGCATAGATATATGCATGTGTGGGCGAGAGAGTTGTGCAGCAGAAAGTGATGGTAAGGAGAGTCAAATGCAATCCCATCTGCCACCCACTTTGCTGAAGCATCATTGGTTGGATAAGATTGTGCTACAAAGTGGGAGAAATACATAGTTTGGTTGATGGGTTATGTTGGAATAGTGAGGCATCTCATATAAAAACATGCATTCACTGTATACAAGCACTTAACATGATTGGATGCCTGTATAAAAAAATATCACCGTAGTTTATCCTCCTAAGACCCAGACTCTTGCAAGGCATGCATTTTTATTTTGTTTTTAATATTTAGGCTAATTGGGACCTAATGAGTGTAAAAACAAATTATGTTTTTAACATTATGTGTAGTTCCTGAAATAAAATGTTGTCCACACCATAAGTAGAAGACAGGCCCTTGTAGTCCAAAATTTAACATTGTAGTCTTTGACAACCAAAAATGTGATGTCCCACATATGTGGACACCAGGTCGTAGGAGGTTAAATATAGAAACTCATTTAAAAACATTTGAATATTATACATATTCTCAATGTTAGTTCTGTGGCCGGACAGGCAGCTGAGTGGTTGCACGTCGGCCCAAAGTGGGAGTTATGGGTTCAAATCCAGGGTCGGTCCACCTGTGTGGAGTTTGCTTGTTCTCCCCCAGCCTGTGTGGGTCTTTTCCAGGTACTCCGGTTTCCTCCCACATTCTAAATACATGCATGGTAGGCGAATTGGACACTCTAAATTCCCCCTAGGTATGAGTGTGAGCGGGATAGGCTAAAGCACCCCCGCGACACTAGTGAGGATGAAACGGTTCAGAAATTAGCAATGCGTTGAGATGTTAGTTCTATGTCGGAAGTAAAAAAAATGTACAGTAATCGCACTCATAAACGAGTAGCGGTTAGCATTGAGATAAGTTATTATATACTTACCTAAAAAAACTGCAACCGTTACCCAAATCTTCTTTGTTTTCTTACATGTCACTGTATGGAATTGGCTTTACTTTAACAGTCGAGCAGCCGACGTCGTGTCCGTAGTAACCTAGCCAAGAAGGATTAGCGCTAGGCGATGAGCGACTAGCGTTGGCCAAATGTTAGATAAGCGCTAAAACCTTAATACGACAGAATCATCTAACATACAACACATACACACGTAATAAAATAGGTTACAAGGGAAATCGTAGACCGATATATCAGTCCACCCAAAATCGACAAGACTGTTCAGTTACTTCCAGTTGCTTGCTAGTTTGTTTGTTATTGCTCGCTTGCTTCTGCCTCGACTCTTCTTTGTGTTACGATGACAACAATGTTTGCCACGCACCACAGCGCCCCTAACGGATATACGTGAAATCAGCAGAAGGAGCGTTTTCAACTTGGACAAGCCTCCTAAACTGTTTTGGAGGCTTGTCCAAGTTTAAAACGCTGATATTTTATTACATTATACATATTTTTTTAGATTGACGTGAAAATTAAAGCATTTAAGTGTATACAGGTTATTTAAATCCACTTTGACCAACCTAGAGCTTTACATATATACATTTGTATGCATTTTGTCATTTATGCATGTTTTGCAACAATTTATATATTCTTCCAAATTGAGAATGTGTATTATTAACAATGTAGTGTTCCTTATATTTACCTCCACAATAACTGTTTTAACCACAAGCTATAAAAAATGCAAATAAATATAAGAGCAGCATCTGGCTTTACAAAGATAATATTTAGCAATTTTTATTGATATTGGATTGCTATATATTCATAAATGGCTATATTGGCTAAATTGGAAGGAGCATTTCAAATAATGTAACAAACAGGTAAAATCATTCTATTAAATATAAATTAGTTTGTTTTGATTAATCAATCAAGGTAAGCATGAAAGTCATTTCAAAAATAAGACTTAATTAAGTGAGTGAATTGGATTTTATTTTGTTTTTGGGGCTGAGTGTACATTAACAAAATAACTATGTGCCCCCGCCCCTTCCATCCCAAAAAAAACAATTTATACAAGTGTGATATGGAGTGTAATATTTTACTCAATGCCAAGAAATCAAACCATGTTAATATTCAAACTAAAAAAAAAAAGATAATGATCCACAAAATGTCACATCTTTGAGGATGGCTGTCGTTCTCTTTGTGGATTGTGCGGAACCCATTGGGACCCAACAGAGCTCAAAGAAAATGTGACACACAGCATCTAGAAATTAAAAAGAAAAATAACACTTTATCTTTCAAAGATAAGTAAAAAAAAATGATTGGAAAGAGTATCACTCACAAAAAGCCTTTTCCACACCCCAGCGGTCCAAAGAAGAGTTCTGTTGGTAGACAAACCTTTCTGCAAACTCCTTTAAGGCTAGGACATGACCATGGAAAGGAGGCAGCCTCAATACTGACAACTGAAATCACACAGATTTTCAGTATTTGAGACAAAATCAAGGGTTACGAGCAGTAAAAACAAGCAAATAAGAACATGCCATCACTTACCATTAATCAGTAAAACAAGAACCAAGAAGGTCCAAATCACGGCGCGAGTGCTAGACATGATTGTTTTCTGATTCTCTTGCTCCTAAAATGAGAATCGGTAAGACATTGCAAGATTTTTGGTCTAAGGGGTGGGACAAGAGTAATATGAAGCAACAAACTGACCATTAGAGGGAATAATAGGTACCACTTGATAGCATGCTTTTCCTGATCTAATTTAATGAGACACGATAACTGCTGCGAGCTTGTGACCAAAAGATGTCATAAGACAGACATTAAGCAAGGTGGCGTCAAATTGAAATTTGATCATCATTATAATATATCTTTAAAAAGTCAGAAGCATTTTATGGTTACTGTGGTAAATTATTTGTTAAAAATTGGGAACTAATGTTAAATGCAATACTACTTAGAAGCAGAATAGTGAGTGATTGAACTACGTCATTTTTTTTTATAATGAAGAAAAATGTTTTTTTTTCTAACCATCTGAATTGACAAGAGCAACGGTGTGTCCATCTCACAGATATCATATCAGCTCCTTATCTTCGCTCCCCATGGAATTTGTCTGTCAACAGACAAACAGATGGACAAACAAACTCCTCCATTGTTTATCCTTGGTGGATGTCTGCAATCTGCAATGTGGCGTTCAATTTTTTTGTATTGATTCCACACATTCTTATCATGAAACATCAGAATAAAATAAAGTCTTTCTTTTGATAACTGGCCTTTGGAAACATTTTACTCAATGTTACATCAGCCTTTTCCAAAGGGAACCCAACTTTGTTTTTATCAGTCAGGTTTATTCTCAAGACATTGTCCAACACACCTGAGGCTAATTTTCTTTAACAAGACTGAAAACAAGGTGGACTAATGGCCTCTAATCAGCATGTATGTAGAAAACATGTACGTACATACATGTAACCTTGGTTCTGATGTTACCCTATTCTCTTTTTATCTTCATTTTTATTGAATTCAAGATGCATGCCAATTAACGCGGACAAATTTGATATATCATATTGTATTTCAGTGATTTACATTCAAATCTTAAAGGGATAGACAACCCCATTTATCAAGTGTAGAACTCTTGTTAATAAATATGATTTTTTTTGATGAATAGTTGCGGAGAGATTTTAATAAAAGACAGAATTCATTGTTATGTCATTAATAACAATTTATCCAGCGATGGTCTGTGAATTTCCTAGTGACGCCGTCACCGAATCAATCAACAAGTAATGGCTGAAATGTGATTGGTTAAATGCTTCAATATGAAAACACACAGTATTCATGGACAAAATATAATTAACATTAGTCTGTGATTCAGATATTTCTTAGGCCAGCAGGGAAGCCCTTGAAGGCCCTGACGGCACACCACTGCAATTATCACAAGCACCTGTGCTGTCAATGTGCATGAGTATAAATGACATCACAACATGGCTGCGACTTGTAGATGGCGTCATTTTGTGTGGTTAAACAATATTTTCTCCATTAACAGTGATTTACAGTATGCATATACTTTAAGTACAGTGTTCCCTCGCTTATCGCGGTTAATGGTTAATTTGAAGTCAGGGATAGAAGCCTGAATGTATGAGAAAATAACAAATTATGGTTTTCATGAGTATTTAACTCTATTAGTTACAGCATTTCTAAAATAAGACCGACCAAGAAGCGCCAGCTGTTCAATGAAATTATGACTGATAAAATGTAAGATTAAAAATGAGCATTCTGTCAAAGAAAAGATTTTATGTGCAATTTTTTTTATATCTTAACATGCAGAACATTTGCGCTATTTTCCACAAATGTGAACAAATGGGAATGGATCTTAGAGTAAGAAATAAACTAGAACACATGTTTAATGATTTAGTGACAACTAAGTTAGAATGACTAGAATGACAAGTTCATGTTTTTGTTAACTACCAAAAGACATACTCTGCAAATGTATACACATAAAGCCTTAAAGTGTAAAAGGCTCCCATTTATTCAATTCCATCTTGCTCCAGTTTAACGTGTGGGTGGGAGAAAACTGTGCTCATCTCCATTCTAAAATATGCATAAATCTTTGGCACCTTCCATTGCACTTGTCTTTACACAGAGATATGCATTGTTAGTATTTTAGCCCCCATTTTATCACGCTTAGGTAGAATTTTATAGTCAAGTTATTATATAACTCTAGCATTGAAAGACATTATATTTTGTTTGGCGCTGTTTAAAAGTGATGGACCTTTACCAACTTCACAGTACTAAGAAACAATTATACAAACCCAACTATACTACATATAAAAAGCTTTAATTGCTTCCCTAGTTGTAGCCTTAATGTATCAATTTTCCTATTTCTTCACCATTATTAAACCCATTTAAATCAAATCAAAAGCCTTTATTGTCATTATACACAGCTGCGTATAACGAAATTGGTGATACTACTCCACAAAGTGAATTTTCCCAGTAAAAGAACATAAATAAGTAATATTAAAAGTCACATCTGGGTAATATAAATTCAAAAATATTGCACAATCTAAGATATTACACATTGTTACATTACACACTGTTGACATTGACTATGTACAATTAAACAGTCTGCTAAAAAAATAATTTATTGCCTTCAAACTTCTTGTTTTTGACCATTTTAAAGATACAGCAGCTGGAGTGGAGAAAACCAAGCACTCTCCTGTCAAGGGACCTTTAAGGATAAACAACCTTTGTCACCATAGTAACAAGAATTGAACCTTGTGCCCGACAGCAAGCCACAACTACCTTGAATAAGCTTAAAAAGACGCACACGCACAGGACAAGCATGGAGTGGGAGACTCTGTCACAGGTACTCTGAAAAATATCAATATGTGAAATCTGCTGCTTATACTTAACTCTATATCACTTGTTTTTATCGTATTCTCACCAAGTTTTTTTGATCCTTTCCAGAATGGACAACGGCACAACTCTGACGTTCACCCTGACGGCCTACGCCATCCTGGAGAAACACAAATATGGGTTCTTTCTTCTCTTCTTATTCCTTTATATTGCAACTGTCTTCCTCAATGTGTTATTGATTACTGTCGTTCACCAAAACAAAGTGCTCCACCAGCCTATGAATATCTTTGCCTGCATGTTAAGTTTTAACGAGCTTTACGGCAGCAGCGCGTTATCACCTTTAACGATGAGCATACTCATGTCAAAAACATACGAGATAAGTGTCAACTCATGCATTGCTCAAGTTTACTGCCTCCATACGTACGCGGCCTCGGAATATTGCATCCTGGCTCTCATGGGTTATGACCGCTACCTTGCCATCTGTTACCCACTACATTATCAAACCATTATGATCCCTTCAAAGGTCAACAAACTGATTTTGTTGGTAGGTCTTTATCCATTTATTGTATTCGGGTGCTATTTTTCCATGACTGTGCAGCTTAGTTTTTGCGGGAAAATAATAGCAAAGCTCTATTGTGTTAATATGGAACTGGTTAAAAATACATGTACTTCGGCGGATCATGTTAACATTGCGGGACTCCTGCTTATCGGATTGTTGATTGCCCCGCAGGTGATTATGGTTTTTTTCTCCTATGTGCAAATATTTCGAGTGTGTAAAAAATTGTCAAAGAAAAACCAAGTAATTGCTTTTAAAAAATGTGCGCCGCATTTAGCTTCTTTTTTAAATTTCAGCATAGGATCCTTATTTGATATTGCTCAACATAGATTCAAGATGAGTCATATTGCAATGGAGGTACGGATTCTCTTGTCCATCTGTTTCGCTGTCGCCCCGCCTTTTGCTAATCCGATCTTATATGGACTCGGAACATATCTGATTCGAGTTCATATTAAAAAGCTGTGTCATAAATATACAAAAAGAGGGTAATTGCAACTAAAAATCACCTCAAACACCAAATAATGTTAAATGGGAATGAAGATAATAGAAAAAAAACATCTCTTGTGTGAGTGAATTTCAGCTCATTCAATCATGCATCAGCTTTTTTTTCTTTTATATTGTAAATATATCAAATTTACCAGCATGTGACAAGTTATTTCTAGCATTTTTTGAGGCACTTTTGTGATGTTTAATAAGAGTCAGTACATGCATCATTAAAATGGAATTTGTTCTGAATGTCCTATTCATTTTTTGTCCTTTCTGAATCTAATGTATTAAACTAAAGTCACTATATTATCTTATTACATTTAGACCATCCAATAAAAAAGTTATCGAAAGCAAGAAATGATAAGGAATATTAGTATGGCACTTTGTTGACATTTATTATAAATGACAATCTCCTAAAATGAACACTTGGAGTAAATACATTGAATGTCAACAACTATTAAATGTTATTGCTATGATGAAAATAAATGTCAATTTAATAAGGGATCGCCAACAAGAATGCTTTTTCTACCTCTGTAGAATTGTTATTATATTCTGAGCTCTTGTGTGACGAGTGCCTAAAAATAACAAATCTTTTGTGTGCCCACGCCATACTTTATTTCCATTTTTGAATAAAAGTATTGCAGCTACAATACGGCAATATGGCACACTGTGTGCAGTTAACTGGCATGGTAACATGTTTTAATACAGTATTACAAAACATGCTCGTACATGAAACACTTAATAAATACACTTTGCCTCTCATCTCTTTCGTTGCAAAATTAGCTTTTTAAAAGAAGTCTTGAGGTTGAGGCAGTTTTACACACAAAAACATTTTCCGTTGCCACAACTAAAAAGACTGCATGCATACAAAAATAGACAAGTATTGCAGCCATCCCTTTTCTATTTTCCAATACAATTAATTACCTTATTGCAAAGATATTTCCATCCCAATATTTAGGGAAACTTGCTTACCATGAAATCTTTTCTCCTTATACTTGGAAAAGTACAATGTACATTCACAATAACTGAGGCACAGCACTTGATTTACTATTTGTATTCCAGCACATATCCTCAAGATGTTGTGTAGCGATGTCATATTTAATATCCATGAATAATTATACACGTAACAAAATGGAAAGTACATCCAAAATAGTCTATCTGATTTGATCAGATCCACATTACTCCAGCAAATGTGATGGGAAACAGCCATGCAAGAAGCTCTCCATCAAGTCCCAAACAGGGACACAAAGTGCTATTTTTTTCTCGACCAATTCAAACGAGTGCTTAAAGGTGCTATGAAATTGTGACCGAACCCCCGCAAAAATTGACTGCGTCAATTTTATGTGATAAGTATAAATGTGGCTGTTTTTCCTCATCATTTGAACATTATTCCAACCCAAACAACACATCAAGGAACATCAGTTTTTCCTACAATTATGGTCATGATGCCACAACTAGATTTTTAAAAATACTCTTTAATGAACGGGTTATAACGACACACAATTCAGCGGCAAATAGAAAGCAATGATCATCTAATCCAAAGAAATTTTTGTCGTAAACAATCAATAACAATTTAAAAAAAACCCTCTTCTGTGGAATGCAACGCCATGATTTCGAGAAGATTGGTCCTCCAATCAGAAGCTTATATTATTCCATACAGAAAAAGGCAGGCTGATGCCACCCTACAAGTTAATCCTGTAAGGCCAACCATGTGACTCCCACCAAAATAAAAATTCCCTATGCAGCTGCACCAGATGTACCGATTTGATACTCGTTATTGGTGCCTAATATGGCTATTTTTGGAGCATCGGATTGTGTCAGATTTATTCACAACAAATCCGATTTAGCATCTTCCCACTACCTTCGCAATTTTTGGCTGCTATAAATGTAAACAACTTGGTAAACATGTCCACTGTGTGGGACTACATTAATACCTCGACATACGAGTGGCCCGACATAGGAGCTATTTGAGATACAAGTAAAATTTTGGGCAAATATTTATCTCGAAATACGAGACAAATTTTGATAAACGAGCATACAACGGACGCGAAAGGCTGCTCATAAGAACACCATGGGTCTTTCTGGTCGAAAAATCCCAACAAGCACTGGGCGGAGCGTTGCATTTTTTGGGTTTTTGTGAATGGCGGAACGATCGCTAATACGAGAGGAGTATTTACTACTTCTCGTTGGCAAGTGGTTGTGCGTTATCCTATTGTGAGGACATTTGTGTGCATCATTTTGGCAATATTATGAAGGGAAGACAAAGGTAAACAACCCTCGATATGTTGCATTTGAAGGTCAGGGTGGAGGCGGGGCTAATAGAGTCAACCAGGGAGAAGAAAGCGATCAAAATTTAAAAACAAATTAGAGTTAAGTTTAGTGTAAGGTTAGATTCAACTTATTTTGCAGTGTCAGTTTTAAGACATCGCTAGTCACAATAATTTTGAGCCTTGCTACAAAAAAGCATTTATATCTTATTCAAATGGAGTTACAGGTTACAAAAAATTGATGAATAAGGCCAACAAAATGGAAATTAATAAACCAAGTCAAATGAAAAAAATGCAATTAGAGATAAATAAATAAATAAACAATTTCTAGATTTCTAATGCTGTGCTAACAAGTACGTGTTGACGGAATGGCATATGTCATATGGCGATATTAGTTAAGCCATACTAACAAACCGCAAAAATGGTTGTGACATCTGTTGGGAAGACTAATTAGGAACAAATTTCACCATTAAGCCTTTTCCGTCACGGTTGTCTGTCTCCTCGTGCCCTGCGATTGGCTTGCCTATGGCCCGAAGTCAGCTGGGATAGGCTCCAGCACCCCCCACAACCTTAGTTAGGATAAAGTGGTTCAGAAAATGAATGATGAAAAAGCCTTTTCCGTCACTTTTTGAATGGACTTGTGTCAGAATTATGGTCTGCTATCAAAATAAGTCACTTGTAGTATTTCATAGCACCTTTAACATGGCGTTTATATATTTCAGAGAGCATGTGAGGGTGTAATACTCTTAATAGAAATGGTTAAAAGGTCGAGGAGAAAAAGGAGGAAGGAAAATGAAGTTTTTTGACACCTTTTCATCTCCAGCAAGGTTGCAAGCCCCGAGGTGAGCGTTTCAGCACGTTAGCCTAAAAAGCCCATGGATCGATTTAAGTCTTGAAGAGGGACTTTCTGAAAGAAAATACATCCAACAAAAATTAATTAGATACAGTTGATCTGGGAACCGAGGCCGGGCTTAATGCCAGTACGTTGAGAGAGCTGTGGAGGATGCGTAGGCGGTGAAGCTTGTCGTTCAGCAAGGGGTCGTTAACCCTGCGGACAAAGGAGCGCTTGTACTCCAGGCGACTGGTAGATCGGTGCTCAGCTGAGGTGGACAGGCTGGTGTGCTCCAGGGCTCGATACAAATCCCCAACAGAGTCCGACTGCAACCTCATGTCGCGTCCGACGCGCCCTGGGAAAGAAGATGTTATGATGTGGATTGTATTGTAAATTTAACTCATTAGCTGCTGTTGATAGTGCTCGACGTCCGGTCCGTTTTGACTAGATAGCAGTTAATTTTTTTAAATAAGATTAAGGCTGTTAGAACCAGCGGAAAGTCCATTTTTATTTAATTTAATTTTCTGAACCGTTTTATCCGCACTAAGGTAACAGGGGGTGCTGGAGCCTATCCCAGCTGAATTCGGAGCAGAGGCAAGGGACACTCTAAATTGGTCGCCAGCCAATCGCAGGGCACAAGGAGACAAATGACCATTCATGCTCACACTCATACCTAGGGGGATTTTAGAGTGTCCAATCAGCCCACCTTGCATCGGAAAGCATTTGATGTTTTTCATTAGTTTGAGTGTAGCAAAAAATGGTAATCTGTCTAAATTACTGTATTTACTCGCATATAAGCCGCATTTGTCGGAAAGAAAGATGACTGATTTGAGGATAAGACTTATATACGCATAAAAATATGACATGCATGAAATTGCAAGGTAACAAAGGCAAAACGCCATAACAGCATAATGCCATGACGCCATAATGCAAGACAATGCGGCTGATACAGTAATCAATTTCAAAATAGAGAAAAGATAAACAAATAAAACGCTAAACAAAAATAATTTTTACATCTATGAATGAAATTCGAGAAAGAAAAATGTATCTTTCATAAAACATGAAAAAAATGGTCACTTACTTTGCGAAAAGAAATGATTGTAGATTTGTGATTATGAAATAAAACAAAATTCCGCCTTCCTTTTTTTTCTTTTTATCTTTTGTTCGAAAAGTGACAACTATTGCAGTAATACAAACCATAAAAAATCCAGATATTTTACCAATTTTCTCTTCCAAAGAAACACATTTTTACTCCCTATTTAAACCATGAATATGGAGGTGAAAATTGAGAATCAGGGGAGCGACTTATACACAAGAAATTGTAAAATTCAACAATTTTTATGAGATTTTAAGGTTGCGCGCCAGTTTATATGCGAGTAAATACGGTAATGTGTGGTCAACGGAAAAACAGTTCATTTTCCGAACTTTTCGGTTCATCTATCAGCATCAATGGTTTTTGGTGGATTGTGTAACTAACTTTTTTTTTTTTACTTTGTGTAAGTAAATTGGTTAGGAAATAAAGAAGCAAAAAGTATATTTGTAACTTGCACTAAATATAAATATTTGGAATGAGTAAATTGGTTAAAAAATATTAATTCATTGGAGCAGTAGGGGGTTTGTTGATGTGTTTCTGTAGTTTAAGTGTTGTAAGTGTTAGAAAGACGGTAAAAATAGAACCACTCTGGTCTGTCTATCATTGACACATAAAAAATTAAGCTGTCAAACCTGTTTCTCTGGGCCGCTCCATCTGGTAGCATGGAGAGGTCATCTCATCTGAAGTGCCGGCATTAGCCGCCAGGATGGCGTGAAGGCCGCTGTCTCGGGGTAATGTGAAACTGCGTGGTTTCCCTCCCGCTTCCGAATCAATGCTGGACCTGAGGGGCAGGGGCAAGGCTCGGTACTGCTCCTGCAAGAGGCTCCGTTGGGCAGGAAGCGTAGACTGCCTGCGATACTCCATCGCCAGTTGTTCCCTGTCGTCGGATAGCTCTTCCACGGGGTACGCCTGGAGGAAGTGCATTCGGGCGTTGTTCTCCATCTGCTCCTGCCACGAGTTTCGCTGATTGCTGGATTTCTGCCTGGGGGAGATGCCGCCGCTGTTGCTGCCACCACTTTCCTGAGGCTCTGAGTGGTAATCCTCATGAGAGGAACGTGAGTGGAACGTGTCGGATGAGGAGAAATGACCATGTTTGGGTTCTAGGAAGGGGCTCACCTAACAAAAAAACAATAATAACTCAATTTTGCAACTACTACTAGCATTAATACTGTACTGTTTTTAACCTTTCACACTAAACACCATGAAAACTAAGGAAATAATCCTGGACTTTTGCAAACGCAGCACAGATCTGGTCCAACTCCTTATAAATGGAGTATGCGTAGACAGGGTCCAGTCCTTCAAATTCCTGGGGTTCCACGTCATGTGCAAGCTATCCTGATCTACCAACATCATGGCAGTGGTAAAGAAGGCCCAGAAGTGACTCCATTTCCAGAGCATACTCAGGAAGAACAACTTGGAAACTAAGCTTCTGGTAACCTTCTATAGAGCCACTGTGGAGAGCATTGCCAGCCCTCGCTATCTCAGTAGAGAACATTATCAGAGACCCCTATCAACCTGGTCACAACCTGTTACACCGGCAGACGCTACTGGTCTCACAAAACACGGACAAATAGACTCAGGGATAGTTTTTTTCCCCCAGAGACATCAGGGCTCTGAACTTGTACTAGCATGATACCCAATCGCTTCTGTGCAATAACTTCTGGGTGTGCAATATCTTAGCTTGTGCGATATTTTAGAATTACCTTGCCCAGACATGACTTTTTAAATTACTTCTTTATGTTTTTACTGGGAAACACACACTTTGTGGAGTAGCACCACCAATTTTGTTATATGCAGCTGTTGTAAAATGATAATAAAGGTTTTTGACTTTGACTTTTTTGATCTCAGATAACATATTTGAACATTACGCTAACCCTTACTCATGAAAACACACAGTAAGTGAGTCGGTGGGAATATCTGTGATACAATACAATGTATCAATACATGGGTGATGAAATCAATCCACGATCTTCTACATTATGACTATAGAAGAGAAAAACATACTTATGCAATCTTTCAAAATGATTGTCTTCCTCACCAACAAAAAAAACATTTCAGTGCAACATTTCTGTAAATAGATAGAGCAACACGATACTATTCTCATAAACAAATGAGTGTCTTTCTTCACAAAGACATTTTCTAGGGTAAAACCTGTTGTTGTTATAACACAGTGACACATTTTTAAAACAATATAGTACCTATCTATTTTTGGCAGGGGACCCATAGGGATAAAAAGTATTGCGAGATATCACCATTTCTATTTATAACCTCACAGGTGAGTACCCCTGTTCTGTACAGAATATTTTCTACAATATTGTTACATAATAGGTTCAAATAAAAATAGAACATTGGATACTTACCGATGATGCTCTAGGATAGGTATCATAGGGAGGCGGTGGACTATCCTGCTTGCTCATAGAAGTCATGTCCATTTCCTCATGATCACTCTCACTCCAGTAATCTAATTAGTAGTAAATACAATGCAACCAAAAGAGGATCATTAAATGTATACAGTGAATAAGATATGGTGTCCCACAAAAAAATTATACAACTCTCTATCTGCGAAAAAGGTGCAAAGCACTGTCATAGCCATAGCACTCTGATTATGTCTTATAAGTTTAAGTACTCGGTTGTCTCGATGGAGAAGTGGTGATTCCGCCTGACTTTGGTGCAGGCATTCCGGGTTCGATTCCCACTCAGTGGTGCTGTGATTGTGAGCGGGAGTGATTGGTTGGTTCATTGTGCCCTGTGATTGACTGGCAACCAATTCAGCTTGCTGCCTGTGATTGGCTGGGATAGGATCTAGCACCCCCTGCTACCCTTGTGAGGATAAGCAGTATGGAAGATGAATGAATGATTAAGTATTGCTGTGTTTCCTAACCACAATGGTTAGGTGTGCCGTGGGAAATTGGAAGAAGCCATACAAAGTAATATTCAGAGAGAAAAATGAAAATGAATATAACGAGATTAAAATTGAACTACTTTAAGATTAAAATCAATATATGATGAACCTTAAATTGTAGATTCTATTATTACAAGATTTGAATTGTGAAACAGTCATTTTGTTACTTATTTTCCTCTAACATGAACCAGAACTTGTTTGCTTTCTAGGGAACCAACTTTTGGCAAAGTAAAGTCTGGGTGAGCACATTTTCTTTTGCGTAATATTGCAATATTTAAGTCATATTTGGAGAAAGGTCATACAATTATGTGACTAACAACATTACATTACTGATTTTTCCATCACTTGAACCGTAAGTTGTTCAGTGTCTGCACACATTAGGTCACTGTGAAAAATGAGATTTTGGAATAATTTTGGAGGTTTATGTGATTCCTGCTGATAAAACTTTGATGAGAATGACTATTGTTAATATAGGCAACATAGTTTTAAAATAAAAGTTTTTCAGATGCTGGTGTCCCCTGAGATTGTTTGGGGAAGGTTGGGAAACACTGAAATATACTACATTTGGGACTGAAGGTGTTTATAGTGTAGTGGGCAAGTAAGGCCAATTTCAAGTTCTGGTATGTTTTCACATACCAGAAATGATAAAACTTCTAAAAGCTGTGTAGTTGTCAATCAGAGATTTTGTTTGCGCGTACAGAATAAGCAGTGCTGTAGGTGTGATTTTGCGGTCAACTGAATGTGCCAAGAAGTAATTCCAAGATGTGAAAATTCCTTGTGATGTCCTCTGAAGCCGCTATGAGTCTTCATTTTATGTGACGGAAGAGCTCTCTATCCAAGGATAAAACAGATCACCCACGCGCTGCTGTGGCTGAGTTCCTCTACAGGTTCCTTGAAATAGAACCCTAACAAGGTATAGAATTTCTGGCTTCAAAGGATAAGAAATGGGGTACTCTGTGTCTAAAATGAGCATTGATGTGAATTGTGAAATCAGAGACCTTTTAATTTATTATAATTTTTAAAAGAGGGGAAAAATGCTATTCAAAAGTGACTCATATCTATTCAGCTATGACCATGAGATGTGAGTGGGATACGGTGCTAATCATGCAGTTATACAAGCTTCACGGTTATTATAATTTAAGTGCGTATTTAGCTCATGCAAATGGCCTTTGACCATCTCTCACATCATGAAAAAAAATTACAAGAGACAGTTCTAATTCAATTTTTTTTTTAAACACGCAAAAATGAAATGGCTTAAATTTGAGTTTTGACTTTATAGTATAAGTGGCACTTGCCTTGATCCTGGATTTTATCCTGATCGCAATACCCGGCCACAGCCATGCTGAGACGACTCAACCACCTGAGGCATGGGGGAAGAGTGTCCGGACAATTCATATATGCATGAAAACACTAACTGTGATGACAGCCTCATCAACTTACCTTGACATGTCGTCTACATTTTCTGCTGCAAAGTAGAAGGTCTTTATTTTCGGGTGGCATGCCTTGAAAGCACTGGAATGGGAGCAAATGCAAAGTTCAGAAGCGGAAGAGGTGGGTGGGCTCGTATCAACAACAAAACAGCGACATTTACATATGAATTAGTTAAATATAGACAACTGGCACATAACCACTGAACAAGTTTTAAAATGATTTTATCATGTCAACTAAGTGTAACACGGCGTAACGGTTAAACATGGCAGAGAATATTTTTGGGAAAGTGGTCATAGAGAGGAGATCAATTCGGAAGTACACATTAGCTTAATTTATGCAGTGCCATCTAAGGTCACAGAGTATGTATGGGAATATTTAATTCTTTGGCTCCTGGAGAGAAATATTTATTTTAAACATAGGTATTTTTGCATCGCTTTCAAATAATGTGTATATATGTAGGTATTTAGCTATCTTTTGGTTTGGAGCAAGGACATATGTGGAATTATTAACTAATTCAGTTACCAAAGCAGGGGGCCCCAAAAGTTTGTAAAATAAATAAATACATATGTATTTGTTTTACTTCAGTGCTGAGTTCTAGTAGCAAGCATAGGAAAGGTGAGTGGCTTCTGTTTGCGAGTTTCAGCGTGGATTTTCACATTTTCACAAAAAAATGTAAGTAACAAAAAAATTAATTATTCCAGAAAAAAATATGCGATTTAGTGAAGCCGTAATAGTTGAAGCCTCGATATTCGAGGGATTACTGTAAGTGTTTTTTTCCCAAGGGTGGAGATGAATTAATTTCTATTTAGTTATTTTAAATGGGGAAAATGTACTTGTGATACGAGTAAAATGACATACAAGCTCAGCCCCAGAACGCATAAAGCTCGTATCTCAAGGTATTACTGTATTCTCTACACCTCTAAATGACAGCACAATTTTTGCACATTGGCATTATTTTGAAAAATCATAACGAAATCCAGAAAAAATACCACTCACAATTTTCTCCTGCATTCAGTAGCACGGTCAACCTTAAACTCCAGAAGATTGACAAAACCCTCTGCCTTCTCATCCTGTGGTGAAGGAAAAAGATCCTATTAAAAGTCAAACACGTTAAGTAATACCATGGAGGAAAAAGCGAAATTTTCTTTTACCTCTTCGTTCATGTACCAGTACAAGCAGGTGTCTTTGAGGATGAACCAGTACTTCTTCCACTTTTGAGAAAAATAGGTTTTAGCGTCCTTTTTTTTCCAGAGCCAGCCTTCACAGTCACCCTGACCCAAGTCCCTGCAGGAGATTCGTCGCTTGCTGATGGAGGCCATGGGGCTTCCGCCTGCACCAGAGACAAATGAATGAAAGTGATCAGAATAAACTTGCAATTCCAAATGGGTTTGCCCTCTCATGCCTACCTTTATTCTTCTTTTTTGACCTTGACAGCAACGAGGAGCGCTCAAACACCTGCAAAGCCAAACACAAGCTTGACCGTAAAAGGTAGCAGTTCTACGAGGCCATGTGAGTGAGGATGGAGAGGAACTGACGTGATAGAGGGAGGCAGAGTCGGAGCTCGACGTAGACAATGAAACTTCCATCTGCAAGGCCGGGATGAGAGTGTAGTGCGCGGGGCTGCTGCCCCTATCCGGCTTTCTCCGGTTGTGACTCAAACTGCGGCCCAACATGAACTCTCCGCCGGGAGCTTTGTCTACACTTGCAAAACGCAGCAGGGACTTTTCTGCGGGGATACGGAATTGCAATGGAAAGTTGTGTGGTGATTCATAAACAGGTGGACGGTTTATTCCAAAGGTGTCAAACACATCATCGTGGCAGACCACTTCGCAGTTATGGGCCTCCAAGTCCATAACAGTAATTCAACAAATATGATGAATTATTATGAAATGATTATCCAATGTACCAAAAATGTATTTGTGTATTGTTGATTATTTTTTTGTGATTAAATTTCACAAAAAGTAAATTAAAAAAACATACGTGCTCTCCTTTTTATTTATTGATTAATTGTGAAATTTATTCATTAATCTTCCATAACGCCCATCCTCGAAAGTGTTGCAGGGTTTGCTGGAGCCTAACCCAGTGGTCTTCGGGCGAAAGGCAGACTACACCCTAGAGTGGTTGCCAGTTAGTCAATTGGCACACAGAGAGACAAACGACAATCCGCACTCCCAATCATACCGCCACCAGAGGGAATTGAGCCCACACCTGCCCGCATTGTAGTCAGGCGAGTGAACCCCATGAGGCGCGGATGATTGTAAACTTGATTATTTGAATTAAAAAATAACATTACATTTAGGGTGGCGCCACGGCGGGTGAGTGCTTGGAGCATCGACCTGGCAGTTCTAGGGTCCAGGGTTTGAATCCAGGTTGGTCCAACGGTGTGGACATTACATGTTCTCCCTAGCCGACGTGGGTTTAATCTGGGTACTCCGGTATCCTCACACATTTCAAAAATATGCATGGTTAGGCAGGTAGGACACTCTTAATTGCTCCTAGGTGGGAGTTTACGCATGAGTGGTTGTTTGTCTCCTTGCACCCTGCGATTGCACTGCCCACCAATTTAGGGTGTTCCCTGTCTCTGTCCCGGAGTCAGCTGGGATAGGCTACAGCACCCCCAGCCCCCCCCCCCCCCCCCACCCCCCAGTCTGCTTTATCCTCATTAGCGTTTATGAGGATAAAGCGGTTTAGAAAATGAATGAATATATATATATATATACATACACACACACACACACACACACACACACACACACACACACATATATATATATATATATATATATATATATATATATATATATATATATATATATATATATATATATATATATATATGTATATATATATATATATATATATATATATATATATATATATATATATATATATATATATATATATATATATATATATATATATATATATATATATATATATATATATATATATATACATACATACATACATACATACATATTTACTCATATATATACATAATATATATGAATATATATAGATATATAATAAGCCCAAAGGTAAAAATGACATAAGTGTCTTCCCCAGAAGAAACTTATTTGCCTTTGAGACCAAAATAAAGCACATCAGACTCTTCCCGCTGTTTTTCACTTCATCTCGAATCAAATGTGAATAATACGGATGGGTTGCCTGGGGCAACCGCACACTTTTACAGCCAATCATGAAAAAGCAAGATCAAGAGTAAAATGGTGGCGCGCCTGCGTGGGTAGTGATGACTGACGACCATACGGAAAGGATAGAGGCGGGATGTTATAACATCAGATTTGTGATGGACCGGCTCATCTTTCTGCTGCGAGGAGGATGTTAGGAGATCTCCCCTCACACCAAACCCCCTCCCCCGTCTTTCTCACTCTCCCACCCACCTCTCCTGCTTTCTCTCTTCATCTTGGCCAGGTTCTCCTCCTCCCAGTTGTATTCCAGTGGCATAGAGATAGGCCTGAGTCTGCCTGGGATCATGGGGGCACAGGTAATTTCATTACAATGCGGGAAACAGCCCCAAAGTTTTCATGAGACGGCCGTAAAGTCTTACTGTAGGTTGGCGTGCTCCCCCTGCGCACAGACGACACTTCTTGGTTCTGGTCGTACTCGTAGCAGTATAGTATGGAGTCATCCTCCACTAGAGGGAATTGAGAGCCACACTCCTGGTCCAGGTAAGAATTTGGGGAGTCGGAGCGCTTGCTATTATGAGCGTGCTCGGACATTGAGTCTTCACGTTGAAGGCTCCCTTTGTCGTCTCTACCGATAGGACAATGCAAAAAGTCACAGAGCAAATGTTATTTTTAACATTCCTCTTGAAGTTGTTATCATTTTGACATTGAGGGTAATCTATGTTCTAGGGTGGTTATATGAAAAAGGGAAAGAAAATCACAACAACTTCATATTCTAGGGTGGCACGGCGGAATAGTGGTTAGCAAGTCGGCCTCACAGTGGGGGTCCTAGGTTCAAATCCACGTCGGTCCACTCGAGTGGAGTTTGCATGTTCTCCCCGTGCCTGCATGGTAGGCTGATTGGACACTCCAAATTGCCCTTCGGTATGAGTGTCTACGTAAACGGTCATCTACTTGCACCCTGCGATTGGCTGGCTACCAAATCAGGGTGTCCCCCGCCTATGGCCCTAAGTCAGCTGGGATAGGCTCCAGCAACCCCCACAACCCTAGTGAGGATAAACCGGTTCAGAAAATGAAAAAATAACTGTGCTGCAATGCACACTACTGTACAGTATAATACTTTGCGGGGCTGTACCGTACTATACCATACTCCACCGCATTACACTACACCACACTGCACTGCACCGCACCACACTACACTATACTATGCTAATATTATTGCTCTGGGAATATTTTTTTCCATAAATATACAGTGGGTTTAAAAAATCCACACACCTAAGTAACAGATAACAGTTTGATATTAGCCAACTTCATCCCCTTGAAATGAGCTGCGTAAAAAAATACATCACATGTGTACATTTTATGTCTGTGTGACTTTACCTGGGAGTGTAGGGTTCCGCTGGAGGAGGCGGGATGTAGAGGTCCTGCAGGGCGCAGCTTCCCCTCCTAGATGGAGAACTTAAAGTGCTGGTAGGTGTGGCAGCGCTGCTGCTGGGGCTCTGAGGGAACAGTGGCTGCTTGTGAGTGAGTATTTGGTTGTGAATGTACTCAAGTGCGTGTGTATGTGGAAGGATGGAAAAGTAGGGGAAAAAAGAGGATGTCACAGTTCCAGTTAGAGTGAGAGATTGAGCAGTTGACAGCATCATTTGAATGAATAACGCTCCATATTTTAGATATTCTGTTTCCAAATGGCTAGTTTAATCATCCCTTATGAATCAAAATCAGCAAGGAGGAATTTATATGTGTAGATATGATACTTAAATTTTGTTTAAAATCTGGTTATAAATTGGAATTGCCTTTGAATTAGAGCGGCTTTACCAACAAACATGCAAACCAGGTTTGAGGGATAATATAGCTGGCGTAGAAGAAATCAAACATTAGCCAGTCATTTTTACCTGGTTCGGATTTTTACTCGTATAAATTGGCAATCGGGATCGGAAGAGAATTAAAATGAAGAAAATGTGGAGAAGATGTGGAGGGTCAAAAATGCACTGTGTAAAACACATGCAACTAAGGCCCACAATAGCATTCAGCTTTTTATTTTGTTTTTGCATTTAATGCTTTTTTGAAAGTGCAAGTTTGGTGCCAATGGATATGCGTGTTCAAGTAAATGTTGTTCCGAGCAGAATAAGATTTATTTGGACCCGTTTGTTATCCAATTTCTCTGTTAATCGAACAAATTAACCGTCAATAGGCTAATACATGTATTTTGCTTTGACCAAAGTAGCGGAGAAGAAGTGAACATTTAGACTGTTTGTCATTTTACCATGGCGCATTTTGAACATAGAAACTGACATTCAAACACATTATAGATCTGTGGCCTTTCAAAGTAGATGAAGAGTCCTACTTGCAGAGCCAGAGGTTTCCATCGCATATTCTTGAGCAAAGCAGGAGTGGATGTGAGTGTGCTCTGTGGGCGTTTTTTCAACGTCAGGGTGACACCTGCTGGGTCCCCACGCAGAAGGTTCACCAAGTTCTTGAGTTGCCAGCCCACCTAGCAGATGATTGCGCAAAACAATCAGGCTTTATAACCACTTGCAGTTTTCATAAGGTCAAAATGTGTTTTTCACATGCATTGCTCAATAACACTTGAGAAATGAAAGGATGTTTTTCAACAAATTCTATTTGAAATTTTAATTTTCCTTTCTCTTATTTGGTGGTTTGGGCTTTAATGGTTTAAAAGGTTGGTCGAAAATCAGGTCGGATTGGCTTCATCTTACTTGAAACATGCTACATAAAACAGATGGATGAATATTTACGGTAATGTTAAATGAGTTTTTAAACTATCAGGGGAAAAAATATATATTTTATGTTTGAAAAAATTACAAATGTCTGCTATCTGTGTAGTATTCAATCTGGAACACTGGACATGAAGAGTGTTTTTTAATTATTCGAATATAACACGTGGATCATGATGGGTATGCAACACAGCAAAGCGAGCACCTTCAGTTGTTTAAATTAATGAGGATCTCTGAGTTAAATGCGACACTAGCGGGCACGGTGCAGTTTTCACGCCTCACGGTTCATCATCCTGAAGGTTCTGTCAAGATGCGCTAAGCCTTCCGGCTACCTACAGCTGCACGCCTTGTAAATAAAATTAAACCCCCTGTTGAGTATTAAACAAAAAGCTTCAGTCAAATACCGTTCACCAGTGTTTCGTTTAATTTTTTTTTTGCTGGGGATTCCTGATTAAATAAAAGATAAAATGATTAATGTGCCCGCTCTTTTATTAAAAATGTAATTAATTGAACATTCAAATATGTCTTGTTTATAACACGAGATTCAACTCATTTCCATTTCAATGACATTTCCCTGAAATCGAGATCCTATAAAAGCTTCAGGAAAGAAAGCACACAATAGCTATTTTAGTGCCTTTCAAAATGTGGAACACAAAGCTAGGGCTTCAATTTTTTTCTTCAAATTATCTTTTTTTTTGCTAGTGAATTACTCTGAAAACATTCCAAACACTCAACAAATACAAATAAGCAAACGTTGGCAAAACCAATCCCACATACAAAAGCACAGCTTTGATACTGGCTTCAAGGACAAAGAAATCTTGGCATTTACAAATTCCACCTGCACTTCCCCACCACTCGAACTGCCATGAATAGGCTGGTTGCTATGAGATTTTTTTTCCACATTCTGAGAAGAAGCAGTTTTTATTCTTTTCTGCCATATGAAAATAGTCTTGAGAGTAAAATATGTATATTTCTAAAAAATAAAATAAAACAATGAAATAAACACTAAATGAGTGGTGGATCAAATGACTTGCTTCGGGCACACATGCAAAGGTAGCAACTATTAAGTTGAAAAATCGTGCACTTGATGCAGTGTTTTTTGTTCACTTGCCGCATACACTCCTTCAAATGTTAGAAAGTAAACAGACATTACTATTTTAGTAGGTCTACAGAGGAGAATAAGACAGCCTAGAGAGATGAGGTCCTTAGACTCAGTGAGTGGTGTAGTCTCAACAACTTGACGCTGAACGTCTGCAAAACCAGATAACTCCTCCTGGACTTCCGACAGAATAAAGCAGCTCCATCGCCCCTGTATATTAACGGCAAATATGTGGAACAAGTAGACACTTTCAAATTCCTAGGAGTCTACATCTCTGTTGATGTGACTTGGGTGGCAAAAACCACATCACTCATCAAGAAGGCACAGGAGAGTCTACATTTCCCCTTAGAGTTTTCAGGAAGCAGCAATTGAACACCAACCTGCTGGTGACCTTCCACTGGTTTGCCATTGAGAGCAGGCTGACCTATGCTGTGTCAGTATCAATCTGCACATACATGATACATATCTGTATCAAGCTGCACAGAAGCCGACAGGAAAAGACTGCAGAGGGTGATCAACTCAGCCCAAAAGATCATCAACCGCCCCCTACCCACCCTGTCCAGCATTTATGAATCCCAGTCCCTTAGAAGGGCAGAGTGTTATAAAAGACAATACGCATCCCGACCTCCACCACTTCAACCTGCTGCCCTCTGGAAGGCGCTACAGAGCCACAACTGCAAAGACAAACAGACTCAAGGACAGTTTCTTCCAAAGAGCTGTCACCATACTCAACTCGAGTTTGGCACCTAGGACCTAATCAAGACTTACTACTGTCTACTACTGCTTAAACTACTTATGTATTATTACAACCACTTATTTATCAATTGATATTTAGTGATTATTTATATATCATTACTATTTAGTGATTATTTATCAGTACTATATATTGATTTCTATGTGTTGACAGTTTGTTGTTGCATCCATAGACTCAGCAAGTGGTGCAACTAGGCGCTGAACGTCTCCAAAACCGTGGAACCCACCCTGAACAAGCCGGCTCCACTCTGCTGACCTCACTCGGACTACTTAATTATTGATTTATTTGTCCGTCTGCTGTTATTTGTGCAGTATACGGTCAAAGCTTTACATCTCATTATAGTTGTACAATGACTATAAAAGCATTCAATTCAATTCCAATCAATTCAATATACAGTACACTGTACACTCAAAATCACTGTCAAAAAACTAATACTGCTCACTGGCCAGTTGCCCATCTTAGAGTACAGGTCAAAAAGAGTGAATGCCATTATTCTGAGTGGACAAAAATGATTGTACTGCATTTAAAGCATGCTTTAAAGACAAGGCTTACCACTGTCTGATGGTTGACCTGAATGACTTCATCTCCAGCATGAATTTTCTTACAGCGGTCAGCCGGAGACTAAAAGACAACAATTATTGTCATAATACAAGGTCACATCTATGTATGCCGTAGGTGTCAAAGAGCCACATTTGGCATACCAATTTGTGTAAAGTAAATTATGTGTCGACTTTTTCTGGCTAAAATTCAAATGAAGATAATAGATATAAAATGAAAATTGGCTTTGTTTTTCTGCTTTTAGAAAAAAAATACAAATATTTTATTTATAAACAAAATAATAATCACAATATTTTCAGGTTGCTTTGTAACTAAAATAAAATAAAAAAACATTTAATAAATGAAACTGAATATTTCCTGTTTTGCACGTTCATTTTTTATTTAAATAAAATATTGTATGTCTTTTAAAAACGAATTCTTAAAAAATAAAAAAATAAAGTTTCTTAAAAAAAATCAAATAATCATTGAAACCAAATTTTTTGTTTTTATTCTCCCATTTTTATATCCAAAACATATTTTAATTATAATAATAATTTTAAACATAAATGAAAAACTGAAAATGTTACTAATTTCCTAATTGTAAATAATTAAAAAATATGTTTTCCCTTCTGAAATAAAACTGAATATTAAATTATAAAATATTCAATGTACCCTGTCTTTTATTTAAAAAATGTGATTAATTAAACATTAATTATTAAAAAGGGTTTTGCTAGACCTGTGGCTTATTCCTTCGTATACTACTATAAGACAATGTATGCCATCAAGAAGCTCAAGTAGAGCATTTGGACAAATCTTAATTTTTATAAATGATATGCTAGCTCTCTGTAAATTTCTGAATTCATTAGTCGATTAATTATGGCACCCCTTCTACACACCACACACAACGTAAATCGCACTTACTCCCTCTGTTGTCCCAGTGATGACATGCAAACCATCATACGTTGACTTGATATACATGCCCTGTGTTCACATGGAAACAAAATCAAACAGACTATAATTAGAGTAGTATTCAACACAGAAGTCTAGACTACTCTATATTCTTGCAAAATGTTGATTATTTTTCTTGTAGAAACAGATCAAAGTGAAAGCTTTGGCTAATAGGGGTCAGCAGTGCACGTCAAACATCCAAAGATACCCTCAGATATTCCCTCTCATGCGTTTCACACACATGGGCATACAAACACTATAGCTGCATGCCTGTAAGAGGTTTATTTTTAGGCCACTGGGTCCAGCATTCTATGAACGGATGAAAGAACTTTCATTGGCCCTTGCTAGAATTTGTGTGGGGGTTGGATGGGTGTTTTGCTCCTGGCCCCAAGCTGGCACTCTCGCCCTACGGTGTGGCATCCTGCTAAGAAGCAGTCGCCCGAACAGCTGATGGTTACATATAGTGAGTGTGTTTTCTTTGCTCTTTAACCTAATTTCTCTCACAAAGAAGATCCAGCTACAAGCATAACATTTTTCTCATAATATTATCATGAGTGACCCATTATTTGAATTGCATTAGCGTATTCTGTGACTCATATGCCCACTAGCTCCACCGAACCTAGTTTTTGGATGAATATGAGCGAGGTCAGTCGTAAGCAGTGTTCACACGCTCATGGGAAAACATCAGGTCATGCTGTATATGATATAGTCAATGTAATGTTTTTCGAAAATGGGATACAAACAACTCTAAAACTATGTATTTTAGGGGAAAAACTGTTTTAATTAATCAGATGTTTATGTCCTAAATGGTTTGGATGTCTATTGCCATCAATGGCAGCCAATGGGTTGTTTTATTATATTACACTAAAGGTGTGAGTAATGCTGGTTTGTATGCCCCTTCCTTGCATTGTTGTTGTTTTTTTAAGTCTTAAATTGATCTGCTATGACAACGAGAAAAACTAAGTATAGTGGTACCTCGACATACGAGTGCCCCGGCATACGAGCGATTTGAGATACAAGTAACATTTTGGGAAAATAATTTATCTTGAGATACAAGACAATAATATTGTAATGTACCAAAATTATGTGTGGTCGATGCAAAAAATAGTTCCTTAATAGAGCCATTCTGGTTTGTGTATCGTCAATGATGGCAGCCAGTGAGTTAAAGTTAATCAGGGCGGACGACAATAAACTAGGAAGAAATGCTCCCTTGTATTCACTTTGAGTGGGTGCACCATGCAATGCGCATCTGATTACTTTTGTCCAGTGTTGTGAAGGAGTATAAAAGGATATTTATTCACGGTTGATCTTTTTTTTTCGGGGTAAGAATTTTGTTTAAAGTGCTGAAAATGTAAAACTGCAAGTGAGAAAGTAAGAAAAATCTGAATTTGTGGGTTTGGGTAGTGAGTGAGTTCCATGCTTGAAAGCTCATTTTCAAAAGCTGTATGTGAATCAAATATCAAGCTGTGGCGCTGAGAATAATTAGTATGCTTTGCCATCAACCTGCATAATTAACAGATTCGTACTTTACTACTCGGCTGCTTAGTTTCGTCAAACTTGTTCATTTCATCGAACCTGAAGAAAAACAGTTTTACATTTTGTATGAAATTTCATCTGGAGTCATTTTTATGTGAAAGGCAAACCGTTTCTGTAATGGCACAAAACACAATCAGCAAATCGTATGTAAGAATTTACCAATCCCTCCGTGGATTTAATGTTTGCCAGCTGCACCACCTCCAGATGTGCGGCCTGCGACACCATTGGGTCCGACGATAGAGATATAATATGGTCACAAACGTCGGACAAAGTTTTGCACTGTGGTGAAGGAGACAAAATGTGGTTAAAAAGTCATCCGACGCGTGTGTGGGATTTCATTATTTGCATTGATTCTGCCACTCACCACTTGAAGGATTTTGTTCTCCGTTTCATATACAGAGCAATCCTTAGGGAACATAAGAGAAAGAACGCTGTTACCACAAGAGAATGTGTCCAAATGTGTTATTATTGGCATTTTGGCTGTAGGAGGATATAAGCAGAGAAGCAAGCAGCTTGGCACCTCTAACCTCCAATACACCCACGCAGCCACGCACCAACACCAAATAAATGAATCATCACCAGTGCGGAGGCATTTCTCTATCAATCTCTCACTTATTTTGAGGAGGATTCTCTAATGCAATTAATAGGGAAACTACAGTAATCCCTTGATTTTCACGTCTTCACTTATCGCGAATTCACTATGATTTTTTTCTGCTATTAATTATATATATATATATTTTTTTCAAGTTAATAAAAATATGAAAATCCATTCTGAAACTCATAAGTGGAAGCCACTCTTGCTCCTAGGACTCAGCACTGAAGGAAAAACAAAATTATATATTTTTTCAGTTATCGCGGCCATGTCAGGTCTACATTAACCGCGATATTTGAGGGATTACTGTTTTAGGATCTGTGGTAATGACTTGAGTGAAATGCTAACTAATGAGAGCACAGTTATGTCGCGGGTAAGATGATCACCAAGGGGGATGGAAGTACATCCTAATTTTTGCGGAAAAGTCATTGCATTTAATATTCTAACTAAATAGTAAGAGGTGACAAATAGGGCAAGTACATATTGAATCATTTCAATCAATGTGTTTGGCTTTCATTGTTCTGGTTTTCATAAAATGCAATATCATGTTTTAGTAGAGCTTGGAAATAATTAGGTGATTTACATGTAAATTCGATTCAAAATACAGAAAAAAAACCATGATGCTACAAAAGCCACTCTGGAAAGAAGTAATTTGGTCATGTAAAAAAAGAAAAGTCCACCTTTTCCAAATGACAATTGCTATTCTGTTACATTTAAGGCTATATTACCCTGCTTGCAGCTATAAAAAGATTGAGTTTGTGACGTCATAGGCATTCTTAAGCATACAAATCCATCTGACAAATTTCACCGCCTCCAGAAACGATGTGGCGGATATCCTTTTCTGGCCGGCGTGTACAAACCGCATAAAGTTGACAAAACGCCACCGTGCTACAAAAGAAATTTAGCACCGATACAAAATAAAACTTCTGATTCCCTTTTGAAATAAAACAACGATGATTGCTTTGGCTTGTACTAAAACAACAAAAAACAAGGGTTGCGCTTTAAAATAGAAGTAGTCACGATGTGACCCACTTTCCACCCGCATGTTTAAATATGATCAAATATTATCACGTGATTACACCTGATTGCGATACACTTTCTCAGCCCAAAAGCAACCAGTAGAGATTGATCTGAGATATTTTTGTAGGTATGACACAACTGTATCGCAACTTCAGGTGGTGCAATTTCTAGGATATGGCTGAATATTACTACAGCTCCATTGTATTTAACAGATAAACCAATTACAATCCAGCCAAAATGGATTGTTCTAGCACCGCCAGTAACAATGAATGTCCATCCCGATTAAAATGGAAGTTAAACTGTTGATGTTGATAGCTATAGATGAGTAAAGACTAGAAGGATTAAAAATATTTAGTAATACCAAGTTCTTTCAACAAGATATCCCAAAAATTTACTAAGTTACATAGTCTATATACCTGCTGGACAATTGTGGTAAGTTCAAGACAGAGTTGGATGACATTGTTTCTGGTGACACCGTAATCAGCCACCGATGCAAATGGCGACCTGGAGAAGAAGGAGCACCTGGAATTAATCGTGAGATGGTTCCTCATTTCAGATGAGCGTTAAGGCATAGTAATCCAATGCAGAACGAGTTTGGATCTCACCTGTCCAGCCACGCCAGAAGGCTTTTGGCAGCGGCAATGAGGTCGACCACGGAGGTAAGAAAGTCATTGGGTAGCTTACGGGTGGCTCGGCCATCGTAATGGCCGCTGCGCCGCCTCCCCGCGATGAAGTTCTGCAGGTTTTTGGCCGAGGCATTAAGCTTATGAGAGAGGGTCTTGAGATTCTCCGTCTCGAGTCCGTAATTCTAGACAGGAGTGAATTGGCTTTGAGAGAGACTTAAAAGAAACATTTTGATCTGATCGCTACTTGTGAAGTTTGGTAATCAGTGCATTGTGAGGCTGGCATGTGGCAAAGCTGAAGATGTTGCACGTGAAGGGAAACCGGACGCCAAAGTGGAACGTTCGCCCCTAAGGAGAATGTGGCATCCTCTTGGACGACGAGAGCGCAGCAGGAGGGCCACTAATCATATCTAATGCAGCAGTGCCTGGGAGACTTAAAAGTAAATCCCAGTTATGTAAGAAGCTTTACTGCAGAAGCAAGGCCGGGATATAGGATGAGGGGATTTTACATTCAGATTGCATCTGGGACCTCACTCCAACAAATCGACATTCTGGCAGGCAACGAGAAGCCATCTTGATCTCCCTTTCATTGAGTTAAAAACTTTTCATAGGTCTATTGACTACTCGGTTTTCACGAACAACAAAAATAATTCTGACCACCAAAATAAACTTGGATCTGTTTTATTAATGACTTCCAGTATTTTTCGGACTATAAGTCACACCTGGGTAGAAGTCACACGAGACAAAAATACACAACGAAGAGGAAAAAAACATATAAGTCGCACGAGAGTATAAGTAGCATTTTTGGTTTGGGGGAATTTTTTAGTTTGATTAAAAGCTGTTGGTGGTCAGAGAGAAAAAAAAAAGGAAATGTGAGTTTCACTTGAGTACTAGTCGTAGGCCCGGTCACACTATTTAAAAAAGTGTGATTTATAGTCCGTAAACTACGGTAAATGTATCCAAATGGGCTTTCTGAGGTTTGTGCAAAGAATGTGTAACTTGTTAATTTGATCAGAACTTGATGATGACTCGAAATAGAAAATTGAAAGTAGGTCAGAGGACGAAATAATCCCCAAAAAACTAATACGGAAAGATTTTACTATACAAGTTCGAAGCGACTTTAAACAGTGCAGAAGAGATGATGTCGGAAGTTCAGACTCACAAGTGCACAAAGCAAGTCAACCGCCTCCAGTATGAGTTCCTGATGGCCGATTCTGGACACTCCCAAATCCTCCAACTCCTGATGGGTGATACGCAGCAGCTGGTCCCCGCCAACTTTCTCCCTCTCAAACGTCTTTATGTACTGCTGCAGGCAGTCGTCCAGTCCTGAGGGAGGCAAACAACTCCAACTCACAAATGTGTCAACAGCAATGGCACAATTTTGCATTCATAAGTCCAACATTCTTTCATCCTTGTAGTCTTTCACAGAATATTTGAGCACACATTGTTTTTGTCTTCCATTATCATTGGGAGAGCAATAGATTCCCATTAGTCAAAAGACATGTAGGAGCATTTTTCAGCACGACACACTATAAAAAGCACAGAACTAAAGCAAACACAGCGTCTAGGATCAGTTTGGTTTTTTTGTTGTTGTTTTTTTCACATATTTCACTTAGGCAGCAGGTGTTAAATCCTTTGGTGCAGTTGTTGTTAAAATGTGCCGTCTGTCTCCCTCGATGCTTATAAAAGACTGTTATGCAAGGTAAGACACAAAAAACATCATGAATGTTAGAAATGTTTTTGTACCCTCATTTTTTACCTCTTTTTACTTAAACTATTTCTATAATCCCCTATGACTGACTGGCAAAAGGTCTGAGGTGTAGTTGGCCTTTCACCTGTAGTCTGCTGGAATAGGCTCCAGCACCCCAAACCCCAAGCGGTGTTGAAAACAAATGAATGAATCTTTCTCTAATCATTTTTTAAAAGTGAACAGGAACTATATATTAATGATTCAAAGAAGGAACTATCCACATCAGATTAGTGCCAGAGAACCAGTCTTAAATGTGTGGAATTGGTGGTAAATATAGACCAGACATGGCCGCGATAAACGAAAAACAACAAAGTACGGTCAACCCTTTTAAAAAAAAAAAAGTTTCAGCGTGGATTTTCACATTTTCATGAATTTACACACAAAAAATGTAATAAAAAAAAACAGTGCCCACAATGTTCTTATGAGTAGCCTCTCGCGTCTGCTGTATGCTCGTATGTCAAAATTTGTCACGTATCTCAAGATAAATATTTGCCCAAAGTTTAACTCGTATCTCAAATGTCTCGTTTGTCGGGCCACTCATATGTCGAGGTACCACTGTTTATTACATTTGTGATATATTAGGTTTGGTGGCATTTACAGGTCACTTTGAGTCACTTGCTATTCATTTAGGGGCATTTCTGGGTCGCTTCCTGGCCTATTCAACAGGCAGTAACTCAGGAATCAACTCAACAAATAGACTGAAAATGCCCCAAAATTAACCCAGGAATTTACTAATTTACTCATGCTCTGTTGGGAGTTCGTTTTGGACCAACTCGTCAACGTCCCCATTACTGGCCAATTTTGTCCACTGTAGGCTGAGGTTCAGGTCAAGCCACTCGGCCACAGCTTCCTCCAAGAAAAACTTCAAGACGACGAACGACGAACGACTAACAACGAACAGGTGGTGTGCAGAATTCATCAAATAACGTCTCACATTGGTTTCTTATCCTTTCCCATGAGATGGTCAGATTATCTCTCATGAGTTGAGGAAATTAAAGGCGCAGAATGGTGTACCCACTAAAACCCATTTCGGGGAACATGTTTTTACATATAGTGTATTATGGAGCTGCAACATCATTGATCATTGTTAATGTGTATGAATAAGAGAGAACTGAAAGAAATCTAGTTTCTTGATTACATTATGTGTATACCTAAAAAGGGTTCCCAAAATCCCTTTGACACACTTTTATTGGATACACTCTCCCAAGGAGTCAAAGCTGTAGTTGGTTTGTCTTGGTCTAATGAGGAGCACTCTTTTAAAGCGGCTTTGTCACAGCTGGGAAGAACACGTCTTGCGCACACAAAGCGCTGTGGTGGGGGGTGGTGAGCGGGATTGTGGGAAGGTCACAGGGCGCCCCTCTTTGGCCTCCAGTGACATCACAGACCCTTATGCTAATAATGAAGGCGCTGAATAGCAAGCGTAAAATCCAGCCGGGCCGCAGAAGCTGGGACAAGACTAAAGGCCCCTTACCACCTCCGCCCCCATCCCCCTCACTTTACATCACCATTAAAGAGCTTGGGGCTCTGGAAGTGTCACTGCTCCACTTGTCACATGAGGGAAACTTAACATTCTCTTCCCCCATCCGTTTCTTTATACGTCATTTTGTTTTAAACTACCGTTGTTTCATTATAATTCCATATCCTCTATGACATCAAGTGCGTGTTTTCACAGCTGAACTATGACACAACTCAAAGCTTCTGTTTGTTTCATTAATATTGTGTCATCCTTATAGCTGTAGCACAACAGACGCTGTAAAAAAACAAATAATAATCCCTCATTTTTCATTTCCTCATCTCAAAGGGCGCGTGTGTGCATGTTAGGTGTACTACAGTATATCATTTGAAGCACCCCTGAAGCTGTGTGGTCAAACACGTGTGCACGTGACACAGCAAAACAACACAGGCCAAATAGTAGGGAACACATTTGCCATGATGGGATGGATATTTGGAGAAAATATGTGCTAGAAAGTCACAGGGAAATGGGGAAAAAGCCAAATTCAAAGGTGGGTCAACATTAGCATTCAGCTATCACATTTATGTATATATTTTTTTGTATATTTTTCGAAAATTAACATCATAAAAAAGAATCTAGGGCTTTTAAATTCTTCCAAAGGTCCCGGAAATGAATGTGACAATCAAAATAAAATATTATCATGTCTGAAAGTGAGTGGCCTGTTGTGAGCACAACTATTTGACCCTGAATAGGAGACTGCTTGTAAATATTATGAAATTAAAAAAAAAACATAAATCAAATTCTAATAATCTCATCTCATCTCATCTTCTGAACCACTTTATCCTCACTGGGGTTGCGGGGGTTGCTTGGAGACTATCCCAGCTGACTTCGGGCCAGAGGTGGGGGACACCCTGAATTGGTGGCCAGCCAATTACAGGGCACAAGGAGACAAATAACCATTCACACTCAATCTCATAGCTAGGGTCAATTTAGAGTGTCCAATCAGGCTACCATGCATGTCTTTGCACTGTGGGAGGAAACCAGAGTACCCAGAGGAAACCCACAAAGGCCCAGACAGAACATGCAAACTCAGGTGGACTGACCTGAATTTGAACCCAGGTGACCCACTGTGAGGCAACACGCTAACAACTCAACCGCCAGGCCACCCTCGTTGTATTCATTATTATTTAAAATAAAAATATAAAAACACCAAATGATTACCAAAATTGTATCATTTTGATTAATCACATTAGATTGAAGTTCTTTTAATGAGCAGAAAATACTCATTTGCTCTATAAAGTACAAAAGGTTTATTTTTATTCATTATTATAATTCTTTATTTTTTTCCAGTAAATGTGTCGCTATTGACAACAGTATTTCAAATAGAAAATTAATTCTCTGAGTACAAACCCAAGTAGATTTCCCCCTCCTTGTGAGACACGGGTAACAAAAGGATACAATAGGGGTTTGTTTACATCATAAAGAGACACTTGTATAGGATTTGTCAGCCTGAGAACCAGCTAGATAAAACATCTATTCCTTGCTTCCCACTGAGGGGGGATTTTAAAAAATCGATGAAATGATTAAATGCCTGCAATTAAAAGCTGAAGCTCATCAGGTGTTCGGTGTCTTCTCTTAAGCACAAGACGCGCTCGTGTTCGTTCGATCAATGCCGCTTCACCTTATCAAATAAAAACATTTCAAAAAAGGAAAAAAACCTTACCTTTCATCCAATCCACCACTTGACCGGAGCTCCACTTGCTGACGGGCTCCATGACCAAAGCCATGGACAAGTTTCTCTTGTCCACGACTGACGAAAAAGAAAAGACGAACAAAAACCGAGCAGCTAGCAAAAATCGCACGAATCACAATGAAGCGGGCTTGTTTGGGTCTGCTGCGCGTGGGTGAGATTTTTTTAAGAAAAAGACAAGATGTAGCTCCTCATTGTGGCTCAAAGACCACCACACTGGGGGACATTCCTGTGCTGCTGGCTGCCCTTAAAGAGCTCCTTTACTTGGCATGCGTGTCAGGCTTCGTGGACGCGAGTGGAACGTTGCTGCACGACCTCGCTTCTTCTTCCAGCAGCATCGGGAAGAGGAGAAAGAGGAGGAGGAGTACCGAAGAGGAGGAGGAGGAGGAGGAGGAGGAGGAGGAGGAGGAGGAGGAGGAGGTTGAGGAGTAGCCAGTGTCTACTTTGCGTAGGACCCCCGAGAGCAAAGGAAGCCTCCAGCGAGCATCCTCCCTCACAATGCACAGACACAGAGGAGCGCGCAAAGTGCGTGGGTATGAAGGCTGATTCATGCCGCCGAGCTGTGGGAAGGGTAGGGGGGCAGCAGTACGAGGAGGGGCTTCCCATCGGTGGAGGATAGATCTCAACCCACTGCTGCTGAGATATTGTATGTCTAGCTATGTCTTACCAATGATTAAAGATAAATATGTCCTTAGTTAAGTCACATTGTGAAATGATGAGGTGAGTATATAGTATTATATACTCATAGTATATCATATTTTCTCGCATATAAGCCGCCCCTTGTATAAACCATACCCTTAAAATTGCCTTAAAATTAAGAGAAAACCATCACAAGTAGCATTTCTGAGATACTGTATGAATCAAAAGCACATTATTATTGTCAATATAATAAGGAAGTTAATAGGCCTGTCTTTGTAAATGTAAAATATCAGATAAGATGCCCCCAAGTATAAGTCATACCCTTAAAATTGGCTTAAAATTGTTATATTTTATAATTTCTCTCGATTAAGACATCCCCTGATTCACAAATTTCACGTCCATATTCATGGCTTTAATAGGGAGTACAAATGTGTTACTTTGAAGGGAAAATGTGAAGACAAATAATCACAAGTGGTATTTCTGAGATACTGTATGAATCAAAAGCACATTATTTATCTTTGTAAATGCAAATTATCAAATTAATCAATTTGAAAAAAAGAAATACTGTGTTTTCTCGCAGATAAGACGCCCCAAGTATAAAGTCGTACTCTTAAAATTGTTATATTTTACAATTTCTCTCGTATAAGACACCCCCTGAATCACAATTTTCACCTCCATGTTCATGGTTTTAATAGGGAATACCTATGTGTTGCTTTTGAAGGGGAAAACTTGAGAAAAATCATTGCTGGCATTTCTGAGATACTGTATGAATCGACATGCAGGCTCGTCTGCTGAATTGCATATTATTTGGATCAATATCATAAGGAAGTTAATATGCCTGTCTTTATAAATTCAAAATATCAAGTTATTCAATTTGAAAAAATAAATAAGTCTATCTTGACGAAAAACTCATGCTTATTAATGACAGAAATTACAATTTTCTTACCATAAATTTAAGATTTTGTGGCGGCCATATTGCTTCTAATGTGGAAATATCTTGATTCTTTTGATGGTTCATACTACTACAATAGTTGTCACTTTTAACAAAAAATAAAAGGAAAAAAATGAAAGACATGGTATACACTACCAACACATGTAGCAAGGGTACTTGCATCTGGCCAATCGCAACTACGGTGCCCTGAGGGTTTTATGCAAGGTACGTTTTTTAATCCTTGAATTTTATTCATAGACATCAAAATAAATTTAGTTTAGCCCTTTATCTGATTATCTTTTCTCTATTTTGAAATAATGCCTTGCGTTTTATGGCATCTTTGTCACATTGCCATTCCGTGCATGTTAACTCTAATTTGTGCGCATATAAGCCATACCCGTGATTTAGTCGCTCATTTTTTGAGCAACAAATACAGCTATAGATGCGAGAAAATACGATAAGTTGCACTCGGGCGAATCGAGAAAATTATTGATGGGGTGGTGAGAGGTAGGCAGGACATTTTTGAGAGGTGGCATAAATTTTGTGTTGGTTTAACACATTATTGATAATGGATAGTCTGTTTTTCGTCTTAAAGATTAGAAACTTCATTTACAGGATGCAATACTGACACGTTTTAAAAAATATATATATCGTGCTGCCCGAATAGCTCAGAAAAAAAAAGGAAAAAATCTTAACATACTTTTAAAAAAAGTGTTTATCCATTTTATCTTGTTTTCTTCCTTTTCTTATACTATTCATTAAAAAACATTGTGACATGGATCACTTGCTAATCCGACTAATCAACTCCTAATGCATTTACTGCAATTGGGCATTGAAATTTTGCACTCATCTACCATACCGCTTATCCTCACAAGAGTCGCAGGTGTGCGTGCTGCAGCCTAACCCAGCCAACTATGGGCAGCAGGTGAGGGTCACCGTGAATTGTTGGCCAGCCAATCACAGGGCACAAAGAGATGAACAAACATTCACACTCACACTCATCCTAGGAGAAATATAAAGGATCCAACCGACAGCCTATGATGCTAACTTTTGGGATCTGGGAGAAAACCAGAGTACCCAGACAAAAACCCCACGGTCACAGGGGTAACGGTTTAAAAAAACAACAACATCAACATTTGCTCCAACCTTCTTGTCTTGCTGAGTGCATGTAGTTTAATTAAACTACCAACCGTATAACTGCCTAAGAATCATCACATTCTTCCTCTACAACCTTGTTCCATTATAAACCATAATTACCACAGATGCTAGATGAGTTTAATTAATGCAACATAAACTAAGGGCAAATGATTAAAAATAGCATCTTCAGAGGTGACCGTGTGCTTGAGGATAAATGACGCAACCAAGGTCTCGCTTGGGTTAAAAGTCACTGATCACCTTTAAACATTGCAACGGGGGGTGGTGGATATTTTTTTGTTGCTCATTCTTTTAAAAAAAAATATATCAACCCATTACCCTTTATCCTAATCTACCCACATGCCATTTCAGCAATGCCTTGTGTGCCTCTCCCACTCCTTTGGGCATGAATACGCCCCCATGAACACAATGTTTTCTCCTGCCTTCTTTGTGGCTGCTCAGCTTCCATCATTCAAAGGGCAGCGTAGTGGAAAGACGGTCCGCAATGAGACAAGGACGCTACTTTTCCTACTGCTGTACTGGATATTGCTCCAGGCTTGAACTCACTATATTCAGTGGAAGGCCACTCAGTCTAAAGCCAGAATAAAAACATTAAAGGTTGTGGAATTTGACTGTTTGGAAGTAGCAATTACTGTTCATGTTTTACACTTTGCTTCAATATCGGTGGTGTATATCATCAAGGTTGATTATTTCTTTATATATCATTATTAATCCTTATTTTTATACTCACTTTTATGAATAATTATAATCATAAATGTATCAAATGTTAGTATGTCTATACCAGTTGTTTTCGGGCTTGAAGTGGGAGAAACCCTCAATTGATGGCCAGCCAATCACAGGGCAGAGGGAGAAAAACACCCATTCACATCACATTCATTCTTAGGGGCAATTTAGAGTGTCCTATCAGCTTACCTTGCATGCCTTTGGAATGTGGGAGGAAACCCAGGATGGTACCCGGATAAAACCCACACAGCCCCAAGGAGCACATGCAAACTTCACACAGGTGGTAATGACCTGGATTTGAACCGAGGACCTCCACTATGAGGCAGACGCCCTAACCACTCATCCACTAGACCGTCCTTACTGAATTATTGAAAAAAATAAAATTAGATCAGTTTTACTGTTTTTCCCTCTTTTAATCAACCCTATATGGCCAAACGTATCATATTTGATACATAAATTTTGAGCAATCTAACATTGTTTTCTAATGATAATAACCGATGTTTTAAATAAATATGATAAATATTTATGACTAATTATATTCGAAGTGTTAGTCTTTTAGTTCCTAGGGACTATTAAAAGCTGAGAGTTTAAAGAATTTTAAAATTTAATTTTAAAATTGTCTATGTTTAGAAAAATAGAAGACACCCCAAGTCATATAATAAATCAATTATTTGCTGATCTTTTCATAAAATTAAACCATCACCATCAAGTATAAAGCCTGTGTCACAATGCTGACTTGTTTTCTGTCAAATTAGAAATTAAACATTTCCAATCATATTTAAATAACATTTCTAAACCCTTGATATTGGGTACGCAAAGTCCCGTTAGAGTCATTGTTGCTCTGTTGTATCTCTAGATGTACAGAATAACGATGTCAAAGCCAATACCGAAGACTCTCCCAAAAAAAGACCATGTAATGTTGAGTGGCAGAGGTTGATTGACAACTGTGGAAATGCCGCCAGAACTGCGGTTCCACTTGGGAAAGCAGTGTCTGCCTGAGGTCAGAGGGCATCCAAGATGACAGACTCGGCGTCTCCCCACATCCCAGAGGGATAACCAGCTCCATATGCTAACATTCAATGGACAAAAGCCTCAACCTCAAAGTTTAGGCCCGATCACATACTATTCTTGCAAGTGAATTAAAACATATCACCTAGACGGATGGTTGTTTCTCATTTCTCATTTTCTGAAGCACTTTATCATCACTAGGGTCGCCGGGGGTGCTGGATCCCATCCCAACTGACTTTGGGCCGGAGGCGGGGGACACCCTGAATTGGTGGCCAACCAATTGCAGGGCACGAGGAGAGGACAACCATTCACTCTCACACCCACACCCAGCGGCAATTTAGAGTGGCCAATCAGCCTACAATGCTTGTTTTTGGAATGTGGGAGGAAACCGGAGTACCTGGAGAAAACTCACACAGGCCCAGGGACAACATGCAAACTCCACAAAGGTGGACCGACCTGCATTTGAACCCAGGTCCCCCACTGAGGCCGACGCACTAGCCACTCATTCGCGGGGCCGCTCAGTTTAGTTGTTAGTACCACTAATGCAGTCATAGCTCTACTAATGAAATTAATTGGTTACAGAACTTTTTTTGTAACTTGAAAATTTCGTGAGTATAGCAGTACTAGTTTATATGTAAATTCTCTAATATGTTCCACGGTCCGCACATGACTACCAACTTAACCCTTTAAAATTGATCCGAGTATCCCAATTTTGTATGAAAGATGTGAGAAACACAAAAATTGGTAAAGGTATGACTGTAATATGAAAATTGTTGCTATATTTCAGTGAAATCGATACAAAGATTGAACTGTACCCTTATTCAGAGCAAATATGAACAAGGACAATTCCAGAAAAATCGGCAAAGAGAATGTCATCTCCACTAGGTACAAATGAGACAGGAAGTCTGAGTAAATCATCATCATGTTGAGGTCGTGTCCTAAACTCAGTGGGTATATGCATTTTACAATCTTCTGCCCTCTGCTGGATTAAATAGTGCAATACACAACATTTGGACTAGTTTGGAGATTTCAAATTATTCATTCATTCATTTCCCGAACAACTTTTTCCTCATTAGGGCCGCGGGGGGTGCTGGATCCTATCCCAGCTGACTCCGGGCCAGAGGAGGGGGACCACCTGAATCGGTGGGACGCCGATCACAGGGCACAAGGAGACGGGCAACCATGCACACTCACACCTATACCGAAAGGCAGTTTAGTGTCCAATCAGCCTACCATGCATGTCTTTGTAAGGTGGGAGGAAACCGGAGTACCCGGAGGAAACCCACGCAGGTACAGGGAGAACATGCAAACTCGACAAAGGTGGACCGACCTGTATTTGAACCCAGGACCCCAAAATTGTGAGGTCAACACGCTAACGCAGGGTTAGGGAACCTATGGCTCGGGAGCCACATGTGGCTCTTTTAATGAGTGCATCTGGTTCCTAAAATATGGAAACCGCCGGTGACAGAACTGAAATACTACATCCAGAACTGCTTTAATCTTCATTTTTTTGCTGTAGACTCTTCTGAAATGCCTCCTCTCATTTGATTGGCAAAAGCATAAGAATATTTTAAAAAATATTATTTTTTTCCCGTTTAAAAGTGGTGAAATTACTAAAACAAATTGATGAGACACTCGTTTACATGTATGTATTTTGACTTTTAAATTGGTAGTATGGCTCACAAGGAATATCATTGGAAAATTTGAATTGTTTTTGGCTCTCTTTATCAAAAAGGTTCCCTACCCCTGAGCAAACCACTCAGCAGCCAGGCCGCCGACTTCTAATTATTGGTCTCAAATGTTATAAAAATAAAATTTAAAAAAAAATGAAAAGTGCAATAAACATTTTATATCCAGTAGTTTAGCAAACAGCAGTAACTACGTTATTTTTCTTCCATGCAGAAATGTCAGTGTCATTAGCGGTTAATGTTACAATTTTTTGAGCCAATCCCATACTATTGCTCACCACACAAGTGAAGGTAGTGTCGAAGTCTTCCAGTGTGACATTTTTCAGCAGCAAATCCCCAAACTGAATTCTACCATCCTCTGATGTTGATCTAAGGCAAACACACAAGTAGTGTAAACTATAAAATATTTGTCCAGGAGAATCAGTTGAATACTCACGTCTCTGACTCAGTTACGCTGTTACTACTGTGAATGTCTTCAGGGAATGATCCATTGATGAGCCAGTAGAGGAGAGTTACATCATTGCCACAGTTGGTCAAAGCTTTACAATGAAGAACCAATGACTGTCCTAATATATAGAATAAAACATGTTATGCATACTGAAATTAAAATTATTTCTTACAATCACATTCTTTAATTGTTTTCAAATAAGTAGGATTTTAGCCCACACATTATTAACTCTTCACAAGGCAAGTGACTAATTTTTTACAATATAAAAATCACTTAAGCACATGAATAGAATTGTCTTTGTCACTGTATAAGTACGGAATCCTGGTGGAAAAGTGGTTAGCCGGTCAGTCCTGTGGTTGAGAGTCCAATCCCAGGTCAAAACTTTAAACTGGGACAACTGGCTGAAGGCTCATATTTCTGTGTCTAATTTATTTTGACTAAGAGGCTAGAAGTGTATAATTACGATTGTAGTCAATGAGTTTAATAAGTGGCCCATGAAGGTTTAAAAGTATGTCTGAATAATTAGTTAAACACATTTGGAGATGGAAATTTTTAACTATAAATGGTGATGCTTTACCTATTTGAACTTTCATTTGAACATGGTCAGGTCCAACGATGACTGGCGCTCCATATTTCGAGACTGGAAAGAGAACATCTGAAATGAATAACCTATTTAAGGAAATTTAGACACAAAACCAGCAAATTGCCCATACCTTGAGAGGACTCGACAAGAAATAAACTTAGCCCCAGAGCTGTGGGAGACAGACAGTTTTGTAACACTGGAAGAAAATGGTTTGGTATCTGTAATTTGGGTTACCTTTGATGATAGACGACAACATCCCGACCCCCCAACCAGTGTCTTCTTGAATGTTCACTCAACTCAGGCATGAGATTTCTTTATATACTGTACAGCAGAGGATTTACTTCCTTCTTGCTCGCCAAACAGTGTTATAGGTAATTTTTAAGGGGAATTCCTCTCACTTCATAGTTTACTATGAAGTGTAATCATACTCCAAATCCTACTGCCAAGCTGTTATTTTTTTCATGTCTCAATAAATTGACAATTGAGACCATCTTAATGTAATGTTTTTTTTTTAAGTAAAAAAAACACGTGGATCTTTTTTGGTTAAAAAAAATTCAGGTGCAAAGAAACCTCAATGTTCCTCAAATTTTGGGAGAAAAATAATACAAATACATAGTGGAAATCTTATTAAACTTGATTAAAATAGATGTATCCTTTTTGGTCATTACTATGTTCTGAGTAATATCTGTTGAACCAGCGATATAAAAATGCTCAATTTTCTGTATTAAATTGCATTTTTTCATTGAACAAAACAATAGTACTAATAGGCTACCAAATAGTTAAGAAGTAAAAGGCAGTCAGATTCTGATTATGAACGTTTTTACTGAGGCATTAGTTGGAAAAACCAATTAGGGTCCGAAGAAAATGACAAGAATTAACAGGAAATTGAGTTCACTAATGAATTCAAACATTAGTCCGGGCATTGTGTGCCTAAAAATATATACAAAAAGTACAGACACTTTTGAGTTAATGCTTCAGTTCATTGCCAAGCTCCCAGTTATTTGAATCAGAGAAGTTTCTTCTCCATGACATAGTCTGTCCATTTCCCACACTTGTCGATCACTCCAGACCTAGGATGTAGTTGATGGCCTGCACAAAGCCGATGATAACCGGCTGCCAGGCCACCAGGTAGCGAAGCCAGTCTAAAAGTTGTCCATACATGACATGAGGCCTTTCCCAACTATAAAATCTTTGATCAAGGAAAAAGCAATGGTCAACATTTTGCAGTACAGATAGATGCCTGCATAGTAGCTGGGTTCAGGGTAAAGAGTAACTTTTACAATTCACGTTATAGTCACAAAACCTTCTAATGAATAACATGATTTGGTTCCCTGCTTTATGCACAGTAGGAAGTTTTGGGAGGGGGGGGGGAGGGGGAAGTCTGAATTACAGTAATCCCTCGAATATTGCGGTTAATGTAGACCAAACATGGAAGTAATAATCGAAAAATCGTGAAGTAGGATCACCCCTATAACTTTTTTTTCAGTGCCGAGTCCTAGTAGCAAGAGTGGCTTCCACATGCGAGTTTTAGTGTGGATTTTCATTTTTATGAACTTTTAAAAAATGTTACGTAAATTTTAAAGAAAATTAGATGAGATACCATATTAGCTTCCACTCTTTTTAAAGTCTCAGTATGATGCCTACCAAATGACAAATCCAACAAGAACAGCAGCAATAGAATTCAACCAAAATCAAATGGAATCAAATATATTTCACAGAAGGATACGGGTTACTGAACATTCGCTTTAGGTCCACTTTCTCTTTGCAGTATGGGCACATCTGCTTCTTTCCAACGATGCACCAACCTCTTATGCAGAATTCGTGAAACCTAGATGGCAAGTTAAGGAACTTCACACCTGTCTAATAATTGGAATTGTTAAAAGCATGACAAAAACAAACAAACAAAAAAACAGTTTCAGTTAACATTTTAATTTAGAGACATGGGATGAATCCCATCTCTCTGATCTGGCAACCACGTATGTCAATAACTAATGATAACCTGCTTAGCATTTGATGAGTACAAGAGCTCTTGAGTAATCTTTGACATTCATAACGCAGTAATACCATGTGAACTACTTGAAACAATCACATGAACACTATCAAAACAAGGAACAGCTATAGTTGCCTGTTATCTGTGGTCCAGGCAGTAAACTATAGAGGAAGTGAGCTTATTAAAATAAATGCACCAATTTAAATAACGGTCAACTAGTGTATGGACTGTTTCCAGTTTATAATAATGACAACTTTTTCATTGAAATGAACCGACAATGAAAACCCACCCACGGAATGTCAAAAATCTGTGATTACAAAAAGTAACATTTCTGTGACTTTTTGTTTCACTCCTAAACCAAAAAAATCCCCTATTACATTTCAAAAATATCAGTTTTCTGCTGTTCAGAGCTCATAACATTCCAATTTATATATTGGGCAAAAAAGGATACACATGGTTGCAGGATAATCTGTATGTATTCTCTATGATGCCCTCTTCACTGACATCAACAAGGATAGCTTGACCACATACGGCACAGATATTATCAGACAAATGCTTGGTTGGCATTCCTGATGCACTGTAATACTACGAAAGAAATGGACAAAGCAATTAACACTTTTAGAGCATCAGAGCAAAATAAGTGAGTTTCTTACCCCGACTGTCGAGGCCATGAAGTCCGCACACATCTCTGCAAAGTCCCTTCCAAGGACACCGTAGTAAAGCCCATAAAATAGCAAAGACACACCAAAATCCATTGCATCTTCTGGCTTTATCCTGGACAGAGACCACCGTGTTGTGTTTATAGCACTCCGCAATAAAACTAACTTCACTTATCTGATTTAATTTTCAGGGTACAATAACATCTACAGCACAATCTCTGTAGCAGAAATGTCATTCAAAATCGCACTATCACAGTAGAGTAATACCTCGACATACGGGTGCCTTGACATAAGAGAAATTTGAGATTTGAGTAAAATTCCAAGCAAATATTTACTTTGAGATACGAGACAAATTTTGAGATACGAGCATACGAAACACGGGAGGCTGCTTATGATTTCAGCGCAGTTTTCTCGATGCATGCATCTCCCTCATGTAAAGAGATCTAAGTACAGTGGCACCTCGAAATATGAGCACCCCGACATACGAGCACTCCGACAGACGAGCATTTCGAGATAAGAGTAAAATTTTGAGCAAATAATTATATTTAGATACGAGACAAATTTCGACATACGAGAAAGCCAGGTGGCCAAGACATGAGGCTGTCTATGATTTTAGTCTTTTTTGCCGCATCTCTTTTGTGTATTACAGATATCTACGAGCACTGGGCGGAGCATTGCATTTTTTCAGCGTTTTTCTCCGTCGCTCAGCGCGAAATACATCGTGATCGCTAATACGAGGAGTATATATTAGTTTTTGTTGGCTGCTCATAAAAACATCAGGGGCACTGGCTCTCTCCCCGCAACTCCCTCCCATTGTTTACAACTTTTTATTGGCAACACAGTATTTGCCACTTGGCTGGTCCACTTCTATGTGCTCAGTTCACTCAGCTCACCGCTTGGTCAACCAAAAAAAGTTTCGGCAGTTTCCTACACGACACAATTGACCATTCTTCCGTAAACAGCATGCGTTAAATATTTCCCTGAAACACGATTTAATTTTTTGGGGGGAAAAAAACTAACCAAAAAGTTGACCGCAAAAGCAATCAAACTAAACACATCCCAAACTGTTATTGACTCTGGTATCCTTACCAAGAGCGTAATGGGATTAGAACCGTTTTGCGCTTTTTTTGGTTCATTTTACAAACCAGATTACTGGTTGTCCCCATGTTATATCAAATCTATCAATTCAGTTAGGTTGACCTGACTTGACAGTGGGAATTAACTCAGTGATTATGGCTACCTTTCAGGACTTACCTGAATATAAGGTTGATACCAAAGAGAGTAAACATGACAACCGTGTAGCCAACTATTCCGGTGCCATAGCTAATCTTGTAGAGGAGGAGGAACCATTTGTACACCAATCTGCAGCAGACAATAATAAAACATTCCTTTTCATTTTATTGTCAAAGAGTCAAGGAGCAAAGTTGCATTTTACCTTGGCGTTGTGCAGGCCAGAGGCTTGCGAGTGGCACGGAAGGAAATATATGCTGTGATGACAGAGAAGATAAACCATGTGGTCAGGAACCTCCACCAGTGAAGTTTGGTAGTAAAGTAGAGAGGAACTACCCACATCTGGAATAGAGTCACCAGCTACAAGACAGCAGCATGTTGACAGATTTAAACCAGGGAAAACAAAATACAGAAAGTCATTTACGTAATTATTAACTTGATACACTAAGCCTTCGGTTATCGCGTCTTCACTTATCATGAATTCACTACTTAGGGATTTTCTTCCGCTATTAATTATTTGAATTTTTTTTTTTTAATCCTTAAAATTGTGAAAAGCCACGGGTAAACTTGTAATCCGAAGCCACTTTAGCTACTAGGACTCCAAAAAAATAATAATTATAGGGGTGACCATACTTTGCAATTTTTCAACTATCACGGCCATGTCTGTCTACATTAACCACGATATTCAAGGGATTACTGTACTGAGAAAATGCAACCCAATGAAATTAATTTCAACAAAATCCAGTGACAAGCAAACCAGACTTGGCCTTTTCCCCCCATTTAGCACACAGTAAATTTTGGCACATTACCATTCATGAAAGTGAAATTACGAGTTTATACGAATGTTGCAATGCAACCCATCAAAACTGCCAAATAAATTAGTCCGATGAATTACATTTTTAATTTGTATGAAAAAAAATTATAAATTTTATTCATAAAAGTGCAACGAATAAAACAGTAAGGAAACTAGTACTTGAGCACACACTGACAGGATAATCCCAGGGCAAAATAGTTCACTGATCCTGTTTGTTACTGTTAAACACCAAACAAAATGTATTTGTATTTCTTAAACCGACCAACAAAACAGTGCATGCTAACATTGAGTTTTCCCACACAAAACTTTTAACAAAAATTTAACATTCGGTGCCCCCAGCATTTTGTTGCCTAGTTGTCAACATTAATTGACTGAAGCACAATACTTGTGCTGCAAATGTAGTGCATATATGTACAATGATCCAGCTACAAAATAACAGGAAAAATTGATCCAAAAAAACGCTACCCAGTTGTTTCTATGAATTGTAAAATGTAGGGTCACTTCTCACATTGTAAGACTTGGGGTGTCTCTGTTTCCACTGCACAAGGACAAGCTGGGCGATGACTAGTGTGACAATGAGGATCAGCACCATTTCAGCGTGCATGGCCTCGTGGCCTTTGTGTTTGGCGTGCATCTTAGCATGTTCCACTCTGTTGGAAACAAAACATTCTTAATTCATATTTAATAAGGCAACCATTTGCTTTTAAATATATTTCATCTAGGCTGAGCATCCCATTTGCAAATTGTAACACAGTGGAAGTTTGATTTAGATTAGAAGAATTTTATTGACAAGCCACAAACCTCCACTTCTCTTCTGGTGTGAGCTTCGATAATTCAAACTGGAAACGAGAAGAGACAAAATTAGAATTATTGCCAAAACTTCAAAAATGGAAAAAGGTATAGAGAGAGGTCGGGTTGAAAACGGAGAATGACAAAAAACATACGTGGACTTTTTCATCTAATCTCATCTCATTTTCTGAACTGCTTTATGCTCATTAGGGTCATGAGGGGTGCTGGAAACTATCCCAGCTGACTCCAGGCCAGAGGCAGGGGACACCCTGAATCGGTGGAAAGCCAAACGCTGGAGACAAACAACCATGCAGACTCACACCCATACCTAGGGGCAATTTAGAATGTCCAATTAGCCTACCATGCATGTGTTTTGGAATATGGGGGTGATAGGTTCACCAATAGGCATTCCCAAATAGACATAGAACAGAACTGCTCATGCCGAGTCCCTGCCCTATTATGGCCTCACTCATTTCTTTTCTTGTTTATTAACTTCAATGACCCTAAATACAATTCTCAAGGGAGGGGTGGGAAACAGAAGTGTGACGTCAATAGTCAAAACAAATGAAGGTTTGAAAGTCATGTACAGCTCAAGGTGTTTTGAATCTTCTTTTAGATCAATCCAAGCAGTCCAAGGCATTTTGGTGTTTAGTCTACCTTAAGTTCTCAGGAGCAAAGCATTTACTTCGTCTACAGTCCTGGGTTCAAATCCAGGTCGGTCCATCTGTGTGGAGTTTGCATGTTTGCCCCGAGTCTGCGTGGGTTTCCTCGGAGTACTCTGTTTTCCTCCCAAAACCCCCCAAAAGCATGTTAGGTTGATTGGTCACTCTAAATTGCCCTTATGTGTGGGTGTGAGTGTGCATGGTTGCCCGTTCTCCTTGTGCCCTGCATTCGGCTTGCCACCGATTCAGGGGGTCCCCCGCCTCTGGCCCGGAGTAAGCTGGGATAGGCTCCAGCACCCCTTACGACCCTAATGAGCATAAAGCAGTTCAGAAAATGAATGAATGAATGCACATTTCATAAAAAAGAATGAGTTTCCACATACTCTTGGACCTCCAGAGAGAAAAAAGGTGGGCGTGAGTGTTTTTCATCGTACTTATGATGAACGCACGTAATTTGACATTTGGAATATTCATTCGATTAGCCACACCTTAGACATGACTACACGACGTAAAGTTCACGTCACCTTTGAACCTCATCGATCATTTTAATCTGTATGCCTACGGTTCACCAACAATATTGACTGATTTTATTGGATTTTTTTCCATTGTGCTCATTGTGTCAACTAAGTATCAATATTTTTTTAAGTAAAAATGACGTGCTAGAAGGAAAGGACACTTGACTGCTAGCGAGCTAGCCCAAGAGCTGCAGTGTAGACTATAGTAGTATTATAATTAACTATGGTAGATTGTTGGGGGAAAAATGTTTTGTCATATTAAAAGCTAAAGGGGTTAAAGTGATGGAGACATGACACCAATCAGGTCCTTATGCTAAGAGGACAGCTTAACAGAGGGTACAGGTGCAGACGTTATGCTAAACCTGCCAGTAGATGCTAACGCGGCGTTTCCGTGTTAGTAAGTACCGCTCAAGGAATGTCATCCACTCCTTCTATTTTTAGTTTTACGACAAAGCGCTGAACACGCCACACTCGCCTGGATTGCCTTGTCGTGGTGCTCCAGTCCATGGTCGTGCTCTACTCCATCCACCTCTACCTCAAACACCCCGGCCATTATCAGAAGGGCTTTATCTTTCGGGAGCCATTAGCGGTAGACTAGCAACATGTCACATAGTCACTTCCGGCATCACCTTTCTCCAGTTGGACTTCAAAATAAAGCTTACATTTGGCATACGCTTAAAAAGCTTTCAAAGTAATCAAAGCGGATTTTGCGTACGCTCACCTCATCTAATTTTCTGAACCGCTTTATCCTCATTAGAATCGCAGGGGGTGCTGGAGCCTATCCCAGCTGACACCGGGCCAGAGGCGGGGGACACCATAAATCGGTGGCCAGCCAATCGCAGGGCACAACACATCCATGCATACTCACACCCATACCTAGGGGCAATTCAGAGTGTCCAATCAGCCTACCGTGTATATTTTTTGGAATGTGGGAGGAAACAGGTGAACCCAAAGGAAACCTACGCAGGTGGACGTGACCTGGACTTGAATACAACATGTGTCCCATTAGTCTCATTGATGGTTTCCTATATCTGCAGTTTTCTATGACATGGCATATCGGCTATTATTTTCAAACTGTAAGGATGGGCTTGGAGGAGTGACTGTGCTTGTTCTCTGCCTAGGTCGCAGTCTGTGGGAGCTCCCCGTCTCTGGGAGGACGTCCTGTGTGTGGTTCCAGTTTTTGTCAACTTTACAACGTCTTTTTGAATCTATCTATTTTTGCTACTGAAACCAAGATGGCGCCTGTCAAGTGGCAGCCGGTGGCGGTAGCTCCGTTCACGCTTGCTCGTTTTGGGTTTTTGCTCTGGTGATTTGTAATGATCCCATTGACTTTGATTTGCTTCATACTTTGCCTTTTCTTGCTACTGTCACAATGAAAATTTTCTGAATATGGGATCGGGATGGATAAAGTTATCTTTACTTTTGTTCTGAAGTGCCAGCTAAATGTGCGTAGTATTAATTTTTTTGCGTTGCCATTGGATTGGATTGGATAACTTTAGTCATCCCGTATTTGATAATTTCATTGTGACAGTAGCAAGAGGGTGAGAATGCAGATAAAGGAAAGGCATAGTTACACATAGTTACAAGTTAGACAGTGCAGTCGCAAGGACACAGAACAATAAAGCAAAAGCACAAAGTACAAAGAAAATTAAATTATATGGGACCATTAAGAATCACCAAATCAAATCATTAAGACAGAAAAGCAGCAAAAACACAATACGAGCAAAAATGAACAGAGCTATCGCCACCAGCTGCCAATTGAGCGGCACCATCTTGGTTGCCGTAGCAAAAAAATGGATACAGACTCAAGAAAAAGACGTAGAGTTGGATAAAACTGGAACCATACACAGAAAGTCTCCCACACGATGGGGAACTTTTGCAGACTGTGTCCGAGGTAGAGAATATGCAGGGTCACTCTTCAAAGCTTATCCACACAGTTCTAAGGTCAGATTTTGATTTGACACCACAAAATTATATAAGAAGTTTTCATCAATGCAAAAATCAACAGAGCCACCCAGGTAACCTGACAAATTCCTTTCAACATATGGGTGTCATTTTCCTCTCCATTTTTGGACCGTTCCTAATGTGTTTGGAACGTGTCCTCGTACTCCATGACCTTATAGCTCTGATGAAAAAATTGGAACCCTAGAAGAACTTTGAGAGAAATGAGAGTCACCATTGAAACAAGTTTTGCATGTGAGGAGTCAGGCAACCAAAACCAACCAAAACCTCAACAAAAATGGCAAGTGCTGTTGGAAAACAGAATGAAATCTAAAAAGGTTCCTGCTAGGAAACAAATAATGAAATCTATAACAGCTGTTTGTAAAGGTTTCGGATGAGTTCAAAACAGGGCATTTAAGAGTAATCAATTGCCCGAATTTGGAAGTTTTCAGGCAAACAGTTTTAAAAAGTAAAGTTTTGTTAGCATGACGTCGCCTGCTCCATGTGATGACCTTAATGTGTCTCTATGCTGTCTTCCTGCATGTGGCACTTAGTTGGAGTCTGTGCTGGCAAACACCCAGAAGAGCCCCTTTGCATCCAAGCCGTACTCCACGTGCCTTGGGGAAACGGTGAAAGCACTGCAAGCAGAGGAAGCCCTTAACAAGTAACAGGCTCACTGCTTAATTTTTTAATACACATTATGTGAATGGATAGGGACAAGACCCTTTTATATCAATCTGTGTGTAGGAAAGGGGGCTGTAATTCTGGAACCCAGACAGTCACATTTTGAAATCTAACATTTTGTTGTTGAGCAAGAGTAAATGACATAGTATATGAAATTCAAGCCACATGACTGAGTTGCTGAAATGATATTAATGCGACATGAGGCTTAAAACAAAAAAAAGCAATTGTACATTCCCCAATCAGCTTCACAAGAAAGACTTGCGCGCTACTTCGCGGTTCAGCTATCGCGGACTCAGAGCTTCGCTGATTTTTTTCAGGAAAAAAAATAATAAAAAATTTAAAGATATTAAGTTAAAATTATAAATTACATCATTTTACAAGAGGTGGAAACAAAATATTCAATAAGAATTAGTAATTGCATCAAAAAAGGCCAAAGAAATGGTCAATAACATGGTGAGAGTTCAGGAATCGCATTGATGACGTCATGGCTGTTTACAGGCGCATCTTCACCGCCCAAAAAAACAATGTTCACAACTCCCAATAACGATGTTTCATACATGCAGAAAACTGCAGAAGATCCTTCATATGGACTACTATGATGTTTTTGCTTGGTGGTGCTTTTGTGCACGTGTTATACGTTTCTTTAAGCATTTTTGAAGGGGCACGCCTACTTCGCGGAAATGCAGCTATTGCGGGGGGTCCCGGTCCCCATTAACCGCGATAAGCGAGGGAACACTGTACTCTTCATTGGTTGCTCAAGCACCTAGAATTGACTTCCAGTGCATTAAATTATATTAAATGATACAATAATTTGGAGGTTCAGCCAAACACTTTAGTTGTGTTTTATAGAAATTATTATTTTTTTGCTTGTCCGGACCATTGATCAGCAGTATAATGTTTTGATCCTGAAACCAGTTAAAAAGGAAAAGCATATCATACATTGATTGTATGAGTTCAAGTTTGATGACGCATTAATTTTTAGTAAAGATTTCTTAAAATATCAGAGACTTGATGTAGAGTACAAAATTCACCACCAGATGGGGAGCTTGCAAGGCATGCTGAACGTTTCCTGCGGATTTTGTTTTAGAATGACAAAATCAAATCGTCGCACATAAAATAGTGGTTAGCAAAAAACAGGAGACAAACAAAACAACTTATGATAGAAAAAAAAAGTTGGTTTGCAAACATAATGTTTAAGAAACAATTATTCGAGTGAAAATCTCACTTAACAACCACCCCTCCACAATGTTCTGTTCGACTGAAACACAGGACAGGCTAGTTGTGTCATAACATCCGCTTTTGATAGGAACACCCTGCCTAACATGGTTTTCCCACCGCCTACTTTTCTCCCTGCAGGTTCTAAATTCGCTCGTGGTTAAAAAATGCATTAGCCTTCCCCCCTGCCCATGCTTATCTTCACTGTGCACATTAAAAGCGCAGCCACTTTAGCAAGCCCAGAGGAAGAGCTAAATGCTAACGAAGCCCAATCAGACACTTAACGCTCTCTCGCACCGATGGAGGCCATCTCATTAAAGTTTAAGTTGCCGGGTACAAAAATCAGGGGCGTGAGGAATGAGAGTGAGAAATGAGTGGAAGACCAAATGGAAAGAAAGGTTTCTGAGAGGTTAGCAAGTAAACTTAGACAGAACGTCTAATTGAAAAGTGAGCCGAAGATTAAGAAAAGTCAAGTCACAAGTTAAAGAAACTATTTCCACAAAAGGTTAGAAGGAAGAACGTGGGGATGTTTAAAATAACTTATTGACATACCGTATTTTCTTGCATATAAGCCATATTTATAACTAAAAAGGTAATGAGTGGATCGAGGCTACGGCTTATATGCGCACAAGACTTGCTACACTCTTTCACCAGTAGATGTCTCCAAAGTAACATTTAGTATTTGTTGGTTATTTTCTGGTTTGCAGTAAGAAAACAACCATTAGTGGATGATTTAATTCCTTGTGATATTGACCCCAATAATGTGCTTTTGATTCATAAAGTCACTCAGAAATACCAGGTGTGATGATTTTTCTTAAGATTTTCCGATCAAAGTAACACATTTGTACTCCCTATTAAAACCATGAATATGGGGATGAAAATTGTGAATCAGGGTGCAGCTTATATGCGAGAACTTGTAAAATTTAATGATTTTAAGGCAATTTTAAGGGTGCAGCTTATACACGGGCGACTTACATGCAGGTAACTACGATATGTGCTTTGTTGAGACTGGACCAACAAGTCTGAAAAACTAAATTTCTGATACATTTTCCAATCAAAGTAAATGTTTAAGGTCATTTCCAGGGGTTCTTATAAAAAGAAATTAAAAAAAAAAAAGATTGCCAACAGAGGCCCGGCAGGTGAGTGGTTGTCCTCATAGGTCCTCGGTTCAAATTCTGATCAGGCCACATGTGTGGGGTTTGCATTTAGTAGTAATAGTAAGTAATGGTTTTGTATTAGTACAATAGTGTGCGTTCAATAAAAACATGAAAATTACACACGTGCAACTAGATGGAACCAAGAACCTCAAAACTTCACGAGAGAAATGCTTAACACTTAACACACTTAAGCGCTGTGTTGTCCTTGACTCGTTCCCCTTACCCAAAAAAAAAAATAGAATAAAATAAAAAATAAAAACAATGAAATGTAGTATGATCTCACATGCACTTGGGATTGAGATACAACTATCACTCATGGATCTAAAAAAGACAATAACACATGAATTCAATATGATATACAGATAATGATGACAATTCCCAAACAATGGCCACTCAATAATAAATGACCATGATGCTGATTAGGGTGAGAGTGCGAAAAAGGATTATACATGCTTTATTTCAAGTAAAATAATAGTTGAAAGCACGAGTGTGGGTGTATGGTGACATGCGGTCTAAGTAGAGGATCAGTATTTCTAACTCTTAGTCCTTTCTTGGATATCCATACCATTTAAAACACCACCTGTCTTTGCCCGAGTCAGCTAATTGCACCACGTCATCGGGTAATAAAAGAAAAAATGCGATGGAGAACAAAAAGATAGGACAGTGGTAGGATCCGAGAACCTATTCTGTATGGTTGCCCGCCTCTTGTCACCAGTGTAAGGAACATTAGCACCAGAGTGGTAATGGATGCCAGCCTCTCCGCCATGCTGCCTTTTGCATTATTGACCAACTGAAAGAAGTACTTGAACAGTAGGATCAGATGGACACACAGTGACAACTCTCTTTGTCACGTGTTCCTTAGTTTAGGTACCCTCTATCTTCTTTTTTGGTTTGTCTCTTACCGAGGTATCATGTCGCGTCAATCTTGGCGTGTAGAGCTTTTATATACACTATACTGTACAACAATAGCAGCCAATATACATTTATGTTATACTGCATTTACTCACATATAAGCCGCTTTTGTCGGACAAAAAATGTTGACTGATTCGAGGATACGGCTTATATGCGCATAAAAACATGCATAGCTCTGTGATGTCATGACGCGAGCGAATGCGGCCGATACGTTGATTTATTTCAAAATAGAGAAAAGATAAACATATAAAATGCTAAACAAAATTTATTTTGACATCTATAAATGAAATTCAAGAAGAAAAAAAAACGTCAGGCATACTAACTTGTGATGTTAACCCTAATAATATGCTTTTGATTCATACAGTATCACACAAATACAAATTTTATCCCAAGATTTTTCCTTCAAAGTAAAAAATGTGTACTCCCTATTAATCATGAATATGGAGGTGAAAATTGTAAAATTTGACAATTTTAAGGCAATTTTAAGGGTGTGGCTAATACAGGGGCGACTTATATGCGAGCAAATATAGTAATAATAAAGCCATTACAACAGAAAAAAGGTTGTTAAAGTGCTTTGTGTGTGTCCTGTAAGTGATAATATGCCAAGTTCAATGTCAATGTGGAATAAAAACAGTTCATATTTAGGCAAACTCTGTTTTGACCGTCAGTGTCGGTGGCGACCAATGAGTCAGCTGGCTGTTTTACTTTCTTTGCGCATGCGCAGATGCCCACCTGTGTCTAGCCTGGCTGAGTAAAGTGCTGCAGGAAGGGGAGGACGAGAGCGAGGTGTCGTGTGGCCAGAACGGATGCGCACAGTCCAGAGTGAGGACGACCTGTGGAGAGAACCAGAGGACCAAAAGGGAAGAAAAAAGAAGAAGAAAAGATGATGATGATGATGACCGTGGATGGCAAGCAGCACTTGAGTCTGCACGACGGCACGCGGAGAGTTTGCGCGCAGGAGTCCCAGGTAGGTCGACGCCAGGGCACCGGGGAGGGAGCCACCACTGAGGGAAAAATGCGTAAATGTGATTTGACATGACTTTGTTCCATCTGATACACGCTCCTCCCTCCCTTTCCATATGAATTTTTATGACCCTCCTCTCTGACACAATTCCCTACTGACTCCCCCCGCCGCTTACAGCTCCAGGCCAATATATTGGGGGGCGGCGTGGAGGAGAGCCTGCTGGCTCGGGCAGAGGCTCTGCAGGCGGCGGCTGACGGCATCCTCGTCTCCCAAGCAAGGCGAGACGCTGGCTTCCATACCATGAGCGTCGCGCCGTCCTGCGCCGCCTCTTCCTCCTCTTCCTCCACCATTTCGTCCATCATCGCGTCCCACCATCACCAGAACTTCCAGAGCCATCAGCTGGGACAGACTTTGGAAGCTGGGGACCTTCTAGAGCACCTCTCTGGCAGCCTGGGTGTAAGCGGGATGGGTGCACCGGAGCCGGGCTTGGCACACCCTCACCACCACCACCATCACCATCACCTGCAGAGCATGGGGCAGCTGCACCAGGCCATGGCCGTCATGGGACACCCTCTCCCGGCCATGCAGGCGCACAACGAGGTGGAGTCGGACCCGCGCGAGCTGGAAGCCTTTGCCGAGCGTTTCAAGCAGAGGCGCATCAAACTGGGCGTGACCCAGGCCGACGTGGGCTCGGCCCTCGCCGACCTCAAGATCCCTGGAGTGGGTTCTCTCAGCCAGAGCACCATCTGCCGGTTCGAGTCACTCACCTTGTCGCACAACAACATGATCGCCCTGAAGCCGGTGCTGCACGCCTGGTTGGAGGAGGCAGAAGCAGCGCACCGGGACAGGAGCGCCGCGCCGGAGCCGCTAGGAGGTGGGGGCGGTGGGACGGCAGAGGACGCCAGGCGCCGCCGACGCACTTCGATCGCCGCCCCTGAGAAGCGCTCCCTGGAGGCCTACTTCGCCATCCAGCCCAGGCCGTCCTCGGAGAAGATTGCCGCCATCGCCGAGAAGCTGGACCTGAAAAAGAACGTAGTGCGGGTCTGGTTCTGTAACCAGAGGCAGAAGCAGAAGCGTATGAAGTACTCGGCTGTGCACTGACTTTGAACGCGTCTTCAACAAAACACCCTCGTGAAAAAGACGATCCAGTGGAATTAAAAAAAAAAAGATTGCAGCTCTTAAAACGGGAAGTTTGGAATTCATCCCTTCTTTTTGATTTTCTTCATTATATTGATTTTTTTTCAGGGGTGGATATTCTCAAACTTTTGGCCTCCAAGGGTTATTTTCCTAAGGAACACCTGAAAAATCCAACGCCGATTAAGTCATGACTAGCGAAACATCCTTAGATTTGTTCCACTTTGAAACCAAAATATTCACATTCTCGCCCTTAATCTATCAGTTTTAAAGAAATGTTTTGCATAGGCACATTACAAATTCCTTTTTTTAAAAATCACACAAGTCCAAAATCAAGATTAAAGCTATCATTTTTTAATTAGAACCGTTAACATTGCATTGTCAAAGAGAGCTAGCCATTGGTCAAAAACATTTTTTTAAACACACAGAAACCTCGGAAATAACCGACAATATTGATTATAAAAATATTCATGTTCTGCTAAACTGAATGATTTGATTGTCATTATTTTACATGATTTAATAATTTAAATGATTTTTTTCATTGAAATTGATCATGAAATCGTTGATAGCTTTAATGATACATCAACAATCACATGTTTAATTTATGTACTCTATTTTATTTATTTATTGATTTATTTATTTTACCCCAACATTGACTGTGCGCCTAATGTACAAATTCTGGTTGTGCTCAATGAGCTCATCCCTATTTGTTGGTTTACAACTATATTACACTGCCTCAATTAAGTTCTCAAAACACACATTGATCAAAAACATAAATAATACTATAAAACAGAATAAATGCAAGACTAAATAAATCAATAATTATAAAGTTCAAAGATAGAGAACAAAGCACAGATGCTGTACCTTGTTTGATTAATGCGTCTTATACTCAGGTGCATCTAATATGCAGAAATAAGCTTATAGTTTGAAAAATATACGAATACAGTGATGACATAGATACATTTGATCAAAATCAGACCTAAAACAATAAGGTAAAACTAACTTTTTTATTTGCTTACCAGCCCTATTATGGAAGCACTACTTTATAATAACCTGACTCTGTAAGTTATAAGAAAGAATTTTATGTTTTCAGAGTTGACCTTGCAGAGAATAGTTTGTTTTAAAGAATGAAAATGGGACTTGTTAAACTCACAGTTGTGCTGTACATTACTAGAAATACACCAGACACCTTATGTCACTTCAGGGATATTAAGTCACTTTAGTACTGATGCAAAATGGACGCTTTTAATGTTTACTGTGTGTGTGTTTGATGGCATCACTTCATCACGTCTTTGTGTAAATACCACTGAATGTTTCCCTAATGCCTGAAACAATAATGAATGGTTGCTGTGTGGGTTCATTATGTGAAATTGTTTATTCAGGTAATAGCACACTATATTTTATAGTCTTTTGGGGGGCATTGTAGCAAGAGTTTTATGCATTTCCCAAAAGCCATCCGAACTACCAAAACACTTGCCGGTCAGTTTATTAGGTACCCCTGCCCAATGCAAAAAGAATAATCTCTTTTATGCATTTAATTTGTATTGATTTTTTTGTTTGTTTTACAAGTAATGATATTATTGTTTATGCATTTTGCATGAGGGCCTAAAATTGTGGCTGGCGAGTGTTTGTGGACACACGCAAACCAGCACATCAGTGAAAAAAATTGTTGAACCTTTAATGGAATAAATGACGGATTGTTTTATAAAAATGGTGTCATTCATTTGAAAATTGGAAATTGGGTCTAATTTTTTTTTTATCATCCATTCCTCGATAGATTAAATATGGATCCCTGTCTTTACATGGCTTTGTTTTTTTAACCTTTAGGTGACCTATTTTGGAGCATTTTAATTTGGGATCCAGCGTTAAAATGATGCAGTATAACTTTACATTTTGTGCATATAAATGTATATATGTTTTAGTGCAAAGTAATGTGATAGAATCAACTTCTATATATTGTAGCATATTAGGACTTTGATGCACAAATTATGCTTTTTTTTACTTAAGCACTTCAATTTACTGGCTCAATAACAGCACCACTCCATTTTGAGTGGGAGGGGCAAATAAACAAGCAGTTGTTAACCCCTTCCAGTCAAAATTAATTGGACGCCTCGCACCATCAATGGGACTGAAAACTTCACATTCACTGCAAGTGAAATAGACTCACTCACTCATTCACTCTCTCACTCACTTACTCACTCACTCACTCACTCACTCACTCATTCACTCATTCACTCACTCACTTTCTCACTCATGATGAGTATCAATTTGTAAAATGCCTTCCACTGTAATGACCAACATCCCAAAAAGGGTTAAAATTCTCTTTTCTAATATTTAATATAGCATTTAATCTATGACAGCATTTTATTGCACTGCTCTGTTATTATTAAATAAAACTGTATTTTTGCCAGGCACAGACATGCAATTAATTAATCATTTCATTGAGTGGTTTGAATAATGAATGAATGAATGAATTTTATTGTCAAATATTATAACCGTACCTGGTACAAAAAGAAATGGTAGCTTTGCCTCTAATTTTCCTGTCAAACCAGCTTTATTTACTACAGTAATCCCTTGATTATCGCGGTTAATGTAGACTAGACAGGATCATGATAAAAATAACAAAAACGTGAACTAGGGTCACCCCTATTTAAAAAATAAATAAATAACAATTATATATTTTTATTTTACTGCAGTGCTGAGTCCTAATAGCAAGCAAAGGACGGGGGAGTGGCTTCCGCTTGCAAGTTTCAGCGTGGATTTTCACATTTTTCTGAATTTTAAAACATTTATTTATTTATTTTATTTCAGTGCTGAGTTCTAGTAGCAAGCATGGGAAGGTGGAATGGCTTCTGAACTTGCAAAAAAATGAAATTAACCAAAAAAAAATCCCCCTGAAAAAATGTGATAGTTGAAGCCATGATATTCGAGGGATTACTGTATATCGAATGTGTTAAAACACACATCAGATCACATAAATTCATATATCTATAACTGATTTTGTGAATAATTTGGGCGAATATTTGATATTTTCCAGGAAGAGATTGCATTGGATTGTATTATAGGTGCAAATAGATGCTGTAAAATGTCAGTTGGGTACATTCAAACAAATAGAATAATAAGGGTACATCAATAGGAGGTTAAACAGGGTCTGGGTCTAGTGAATAATGGATGTTCTGCTTGATATGAGAAGCTGCCTTGTTGGTAAGTGGATCTGATGGTAAGTGTGTGTATGCAAGAATGTGTGTGTGTGTGTGTGTGTGTGTGTGTGTGTGTGTGTGTGTGTGTGTGTGTGTGTGTGTGTGTGTTTGTGTTGTGTGGCGACGGAGGGGCACTTTAATTATTTACCGGGAAGGTTGTCATGCAACATGATTGCATTGAATTCTTTTTTTTCTGTTGACAGAAGGGGAATGAAAGTTGCTTTAAAGTGGAAGAGTAGTTAAAAAAAAAAAAACTTTTCTAAGTTCTTATTTTAAAGTCGTGAACATTTGTTGATTTGTTGCATCATCATTCAAGTGTTTTCTATACATTTCTGGCACATAGATTTTAAATTTAGAAGCTTACAAACAGTATGACCACAATGGTCCCAAAAAAAAATGGCAGACATTCCGGAGGCGTTATGGAATGCAAGAGGGGAAAGTGGGAGGTGCTTTTGTGTTTGGTGTTGCGGGGGGCACCCCAAAAAATCAATAATTCATTCACAGCCAGCAGCAACAAATGAGAATGAGGGAGGCGGCTACCTTGGCTACTCTGTTAGTCATCTTCTATCACCATCATGACAGCGCATGTCAACACACGTGTGCGTGCACATACTTTGGAAATGAGGATTGGGTGATGGATGTCTTCTAAATGGAGACGATGTCCATCTGTCTGTAACTGCATGGAGTTTTTCTTTTGTCAGACCCTTCTGGATCAACAGCATCTAGAAACAAAGCAAAACCTTTGATTGCTTCCATCATTCAAGGATGCAGCACACTGCGTGGTGTGCCTTAAATCCTGCAGGTGGGCCGGATGGGGTCGGCTGAGAGGAACTTGAATTCCTTCCACCGTGATTTTTTTTTCAACAAAATGTGTGAAAAATGATGTACAAATTATGTGAATATTATATAAATGTAAAAAAAAACAACAAGCTTACTTGGCTTAAATTATTCAGTTATTAACTTACATGCAGTACATGAAATGATGTCTTTCTTTTGTTTCCGATTAATTTTCAGTTTTGATTCGTTTTTTGGGGGAGCTAAGAGCTTCCCATTCCAATAAAAGTACTTCCAAATGTGAATATTTATTAACTTGAAGTAGCACCTGACTTAAACCAACTGTGAACACTTGCAAAAGCTATCCTCTTGTTCAGTTGAAATAAAAACCTTGGGACCGATTTGACACCCCTGCGTTAGCTATATACGTAGCTATATAATCCCGCAAAATACAAGCACCTATGCATAGCGCGTAGCTAATGCGGCCAATCAATATTGTTAACATTTACTCATGCTGCGGATGTGTACTGCATCATATAATTTGTGGACACAGTGTTAGTCATAATCTAATGTTCTCATTTTCTGAACCGCTTTTATCCTCATTAGGGTCGTGGGGTGTGCCGGAGCCTATCCCAGCTGACTCCAGGCCAGAGGTGGGGAACACCCCCTTTTTTGGTGGCCAGCCAATTGTGGGGCACAAGGAGACGGACAACCAAGCACACTCACACGAATACTCAGGGTCAATTTAGAGTGTCTAATCAGCCTACCATGCATGTTTTTGGAATGTGAGAGGAAACCAGAGTACCCGAAAGAAACCCACGTAGGCCCGGGGGGAACATGCAAACTCCACACGGGTGGACCGGACCCTGGATTTGAATCCAGGATTCCCACTGTGGGACATAATTTAGAGAAATAATTACTTTTTAAAGTCATTAATGGGTTAAAAAATTAAGATGATATACGTACAAGAAAAGAAAAGACTGATATGGAGCCACCCAGGTTCCTAAATTGAAAACATTTTTTTTCATAGCTAACATTATTAAACTGTGGGTACAGTTTAGTTAGTAATCAGCGAGTACAGATTAATAAAGAAATGCATATTTATAGTAGTCTGTGGGTACAGAGTCACTCATCCTGTCATCCCATCTCATTTTCTGAACCGCCTCATCCTCATTAGGGTCGCGGGGGGTGCTGGGGCCTATCCCACCTGTCTCTGTGACCCAGGCAAGGGACACCCTGTTTTGGTGGCCAGCTGATCGCAGGGCACAAGGAGACGGACAATCATTCACGCTCACACTCATACCTAGGGATAATTTAGAATGTCCAACCAGCCATGCATGTCTTTGGAATGTGGGAGGAAACCGGACAACCCGGAGGAAACTCCACACAGGTGGAAGTGACCTGGATCTGAACCCAGTACCTCAGAGCTGTGAGGCTGACGCGCTAACCTCTCGCATCACCGGGCTGCCATATTCGTTAGTCATAATATTATCCATAATTACCGTTTGTTGTCAGTGACAGGCTGCCACTCTCTGGCAAAAAAAATAATGTGTTTTTTTTCACAATCCAGGTTGGATTATATTTTGTGCTCTGCATGTTTGCTCTCTGCGAAGAACGCCAGAGTAGTGCGGAATTGAGGTTAGGAGTGGCCATAAACACCTTGTTTTAAAAAAATATTTTCACAATTTGAAATGTGTTGTAAATGCAAATTAAAAACCTGATTTGAAAGGCATCCCCGCAATAAAACAATAAGAAAGTGGAAACTTGTAGACACGGGGTCAAGGACCTTTTTGAAACAGAGAGCCATAAACAATTCCTATTTTCAAATGTAATTCCTTGAGAGCCATACTCAGAATTTATGAGTAAAAATATGAAAATGAGATGTGATTATTTTGAGGGGCTCATTTTAACACTTGAATTATATTAAATATCTCTGAATTATTTTGACTACACTGTTATGCAATTGCTAATCGATGAAAATATGCATGCAGAAGTCTAATGAGAGAAAAAAAAAGATGATTGAAGTTAGAGGTAGTGTCAACGTGACGCTCCCATTGGTGCATTCAGGACTCAGCTCTATCACCAGCAGTTTAAATACATATTTTACCTCACAGGTTAGCAAAGAGCCACATGCACCCATCAGAATAGCCACATACGGCTCCCGAGCCATAGGTTCCCTACCCCAGCCGTAGACAAAGGACGAGGGAAGGCAAAATTATATTATTCATCCACCAAGCCTGCAGAAGTCTACGATCCACTCCATTCATAATTCAAAATGCTCTCCATTATCAAAGTGCCTTGAGGAATAAGATCAGCCAGCCAAAAATAATTCGCAGTGGTGTGATTTCTTTCCTCTTATTTTTTTTTTGGTGGTGGGGGCGGGAGGGGGGGAGGGGGGGGGGGTTGATAGTCTTTAAAGTTGATGTCAGTTAGTTACCCTCTCCAAGAAAAGGCTGATGAGCTCCATTGAGGGGAAATTTGAAAGTTAGGAGAAAGAAGAAGACAGCAAACGGGACATGTTTGGCATTCCATCATGACGACTGTCCAAACTTATCAAGGCGGGCACCGAAGTGAGCGCACGTCCCGGCAGTCTGACACAAAGCTGATGTTAAAGCGCGGCGACAGCAGGGAGCCCCCACGAGACCCTCGGCCACAGGACAAGGAGGCCCCGACCGATGTGTTGCGTGCAAGGGGGTGGAGGTATGCAGAGAACTTCCAAAAAACAAACTTAGTAGTAGAACATTTCTTTTCAATTGTCTGCAACTTGCCACCCGGTGCAGCGGTGGTTCTTCTGCCTGACATTGGTGTGGGCAATCTGGGTTCGATTCCCACTCGGTGGCAGTGATTGTGAGAGTGGGTGGTCATCTGTCTCTCTGTGTGCCCCTCGACTGACTGGTGATCAGTCCAGTGCAAATATGGACAAACTACGGCCCTCTAGGCCTTTTAATCCGGCCCGCCAACGTTGTCCAAATATTTTTTTTTTCCAAGATGGCGCCGTCACGCGTCCACTCTTATTTGTTTTTCGTGTTTTACAGCCCCTCTATCTTTTTTAAATGACATTTTAATATTTCTTAATACATTCCTTTTTACTTTACTTTGTACTTTATACTTTTTACTTTAATGATGAGTGATGAGTATGTTAATACTTTAGTCCTTTTTTTCTGTTTATGTTTCATATGTACTGTTAACGGATGCAGTTTTTTATATGTATCGTATCTTGCCCATCTGTCAAATTTTTAAAGTCAATGTGGCCCCCGGGCCAAAAAGTTTATCCACCCCTGGTCTAGGGTGTAGTCCACCTTCTACCTGAAGTCAGCTAGGACAGACTCTAGCAACCCCACGCAATCCTTGCGGGCTTGTGCTGTACGGAAGCTGAATGAATGAATGCCTGCAACTTCTAAATTTAAACCAAAAATTATAATTATTATATATATATATATATATATATATATATATATATATATATATATATATATATATATATATATATATATATATATATATATATATATATATATATATATATATATATATATATATATATATATATATATATATATATATATATATATATACATAATATATATACATATACATATACATATATATATATATATACATATATATATATATATATATATATATATATATATATATATATATATATATATATATATATATATATATATATATATATATATATATATATATAATATATATATATATATATATATATATATACATATACATATATATATATATATATATATATATATATATATATATATATATATATATATATATATATATATATAATATTATATATATATATATATATATATATATATATATATATATATATATATATATATATATATATATATATATATATATATATATATATATATATATATATATATATATATATATATATATATATATATATATATATATATATATATATATATATATATATATATATATATATATATATATATATATATATATATATATATATATATATATATATATATATATATATATATATATATATATATATATATATATATATATATATATATATATATATATATATATATATATATATATATATATATATATATATATATATATAATTGTCTATCAGACAGGGCCATCTTGGGGCGTTCAGTGAGAGAAAAAATATTTTTTTTTCAGCAAATGATTGCGATTTTGAACATCACACTTCAAAATAAGTTACTACACTATGCAAACCGAGCATTTTTCAGCCCCTGTTGAGTTCTCTAATAATGCACCTTGGTGAATGAAGGCGGTAACACCCTAATTATTCCTAAGGACATGCGGAATCTACCTCAGGGTAGCATGGAAAAAATGGAAGTAAGAAGAATTCTTACAAGATGGCGTTCAGTGAACACAACAATGGCTTCAACCGCCTCCCTCCTTTTTTTCTTTGAAGACGCACATGAAAGCTAGCACGCGCAGCCGAGGCCCCTGGCGGTTCCAGCAACACCCGCCGCTCCCACCCAACCAGCGCCGCCGTCTGATCCCAGAGGCCCCTGGGCCCTCAAGACAGCCCTGAGGCTACTGGACCAAAAGCAGCTGACTGCACACAAAAATAGAGAAAGAAGGTCAGAAAAAAAACATCCAGATATAGAAAAATATCGTTGAATATCTGATATGTATGTTGAAACTGTTAGGGCAAATAAAAAGTTGATATATTAGATTGAAGGCTTTTTTCCTCTGATCAGTGTCACCATTCATTCATCTTCCATACCACCCATCCTCGAAAGGGTTGCGGGGGTTGCTGGAGCCTTACCCAACTGTCTTCCGCGAGAGGCAGATAACACCCTAGACCAGGGGTAGGGAACCTATGGCTCGGGAGCCACTTGTGGCTCTTTTGATGAGTGCATCGGGCTCTTTGCTAACCTGTGAGCTAAAATATGGAAACCGCTGATGACAGAACTGAGCTATTACATCTAGAACTGCTTTAATCTTCTTCTTTTTTTTCGCAGTAGACTCTTCTGGAATGCATCCTCTCATCGACTAGCAACAACATAAGATTTTTTTTAAATCATTTTTTCCACTTTAAAAGTGTTGTAATTACAACAACAAAATTGAAAGACACTTGTTTACATGTATGTATTTTGACTTTTAAATTGGTAGTATGGCTCACAAGGAATAACATTGGAAAATATCAATTGTTTGTGGCTCTCTTTGTCAAAAAGGTTCCCAACCCCTGCCCTAGACTGATCGTCAGTCGTAGGGCACACAGAGAGACAGACAACCACTCACACTGCCACGGAGTGGGAATCGAACACAGACTGCGTGCTACACAGTCGGGCGAAATGACCACTCCATCATCGGATGCCTTTTTCTTACAATTCAAAACAAATGTATCTTTTTTTCTATCACAAATGTGCCTTGGCTCTTTTAAGTTGCTTTCATTTTCTGAACTGTTTTATTTACAATATTCATCATTTCATTCATTCAAGCTTTCATTGAAGCACTCAGTGATTAATTGATTGATTCATTCACTCATTCACTCAATAACTCATTCACTTATTCGCACATTCACTCATTCCCTCATTCCCACATTCATTCATTCCATCATTCACTCATTCACTCATTCACCCATTCACTTATTCACTCATTCACTCATTCATTCATTCACTCATTCACTCATTCACTCATTCACTAATTCACTCATTCACTCATTCCCCCATTCCCCCATTCACTCATTCCCCTATTCCCCCATTCACTCGTTCACCCATTCACCCATTCACCCATTCACTCATTCACTCATCCACTCATCCATTCCTCCATTCATCAACAAATTTTCTCATTCACTTATTTACTCATTCACTCATTCAACCATTCACTCATTCACTCATTCACTCATTCACCCATTCACTCATTCACTCATTCACTCATTCACTCATTCAATCATTCACTCATCCACTCATTCACTCATTCACTCATCCACTCATCCACTCATCAACAAATTTTCTCATTCACTCATTCACTTATTCACTCATTCACTTATTCACTCATTCACTCATTCACTCATTCACTTATTCACTCATTCACTCATTCACTCATCCACTCCTCCACTTATCCACTCATCCACTCATCCACTCATCCACTCCTCCACTCATCAACTAATTTTCTCATTCGCTCATTCACAGATTCACTCATTCACTCATTCACTTATTCACTCATTCACTCATTCACCCATTCACCCACCACACACCCATCCACTCATCCACTCATCCATCTACCCATCCACTCAACCGCCGAGCCACCCGAAAGATGATTTATATATTAAAAATACTTACAAAACTAAGCCAAGAGCAACCAGTTGGATGGAGTACTCATAAAAAAACAGCATAAAAAGCAATAAATTAAAAAAAGACAAAATTATACAGTATCTATGCACCATCATGTAAATCATTTTTAAAAAAAAAAGTTTAGTTAATATCCGAAACCAATTGAGGAAAATGTTCAGGAAAAATAATAATATCATTTAACAAATATAACCATATTAAATCAATTAAAAGAATAAGGCAATTTATTAAAAGAAAAACTTCAAAAGAAATTCAAATTTCAACACCAGTATACTAATGTGCAATTAACTTTACTACAGCACTTGCCTCCCAATAGATCTTCTCACTTTTGGAGATTTCTAAGAGATGAGAAAGTTTGAGCTTTAGACAACAGAAGAATATTGTTTTAAACTATTAATGAGCAGCGTGGTTCGGGTCACGCGCAACAGGAAGCGCAATCTATACCCCCCTCCTGCCCATATAGCGCTCACATTGCATCACATCAACAGATGACGGCTGCAAGAGGGAGAAGAGTGCTGAAACGTGTTCCTCCCAGAGAGGGCCGCATCTACACTCGTGTATTTCTGGGACTGGACCGAGTGCTTGAGTGCACCCCCACAAGACAACAGTTTCTTTAAGACTTCTTTGTGGGCTGAATATTTAACTGCAGCTCTTTCATATTTCATTTGAGCTTCTGAGGCAAAGTGCCTAATAAACAGTTGGGTTGCTCTCTTAAAAAAAAAAGATTATGAATAGTCCTCCTGATGCTTATTGTGACGTAAAAGCTGTACATTATACAAGTTTGGTGGTCCATGTGTTGGTAAAAAAAAGTGGTTAGTGGCGGGTATATTGTTTCAGATAATCAAAATAGAAAATGTCAGTGCAAAAAGTAAAGTGCAAAATGTGTGCTGTAATCATATTTTTTATCTTTGATGAAGCATGTGATTATTTTTGGTAATTAAAAAAGCAATATAAAAAAACGCCCATCATTCTAAATGTCGTATGCGTATTATATCATAATTTGACTCAATATTAACATTTGTATGCAAGGTTGCCCGACATTATACAACTTGTTTATTATCAATCTACGGTACGTCATGGGTGCCAAAGTAGAAAAACATATTTTAGTTAGGCTTCAGCACCCCCTGCGACCCTAAATGAGGATGAAGCGGTTCAGAAAATGAGATGAAGTGAGATTATGATGAGTTAATCTGTTCCCACAGACTACTACCAAACCGTATTACTTTACTAATCTGTACTCACTGGTTACTAAACTGTACCCACAGTTTAATAATGTTGGCTATGATTTTTTTTCCAATTTAGGAACCTGGGTGGCTCCATATCAATCTTTTCTTTTCTGTATATCATCATCTTAATATTTTAACCCATCAATAACTCAAAGTAATTATTTCTTAAAGTGATGTGATGCACTAGCGGCCCGGCGGCTGAGTGGTTAACGAGTCAGCCTCACATTGGAAGACCTGGGTTCAAATCCAGGTCGGTCCACCTGTTTGCTTGATTGGAGGCTCTAAATTTCTCCTAGAGGGGATTGTGAGTGCGAATGGTTGTTTGTCTGCCCTGCGATTGGCTGGCCACTGGCCCGAAGTCAGCTGGGATAAGCTCCAGCACCCCCCGCGATCCTAATGAAGATAAAGTGGTTCATAAAATGAAATGAGATGAGACACACTACCTAGGACATACTATGGCAATTATCATCATTTGACGACTACTAATACGCAACACTGCACTCTAGTGGTTGAAGTGCAGTAGATACTTTTTTTCGAAACTGCCAGGAACCATTTTGCTGGTAGAGAAGGGAAGACAACCTTTGTTGCACACACGAAAGGAAGTGTTTCGTTTTCTATACGACATAAACTCTCAACGCTAACACATTCACGTGCCAGCTCATGTATTTTTTTCTTTAATTCGATGTTAGTATTGTTATTTTAGGAATGAATCTAAGGACCTTCAACCTAACTGTGAGAACGGTACGTATAGTCATTTGTTTGGATTTAAAATCAACTTGTGCGGCCGCGTGTGTACTAACATGCTAGCAAGCCGGGGCGACACGCCACTTTGCTTTTATTCTTGGACCAAAAATTGTAATAATTCATCCAAATATGATGGCTCTAAAAACGGAGATCTGGTTTTGTCAACTGGGGTGGGAACAAAGCTGTCTAATGATGGTTTGAGTGTCATTTCGTCATGACAATGCTACAAACGATCAAACCGTCAATCATGTGTTATGGAATATGGATTAAAAATATTTGCAGTAATGCACGAATTGGGTTTTTTTATTCACTACTGGGCAGACGTTTAATCTACTGGGTACCATTGAAGGCACTGGACGTTCAATGCATTTTGACTGCAAGTCCCAGTTCAGTCTCGTGCCATCAAAGGCATATTATTAATGTTCAGAGACAGTCTTTCCATCTTAAATGAATTGGACGTCTCTCACGATGAATGTTCATCAGGTATCAACTATGAAAAACAAACACTTGTTTTAATTGGGCTTTTAAACAGTGTGTATTTCGGATTTATTTATTTTAATCTAATTAATTTAGCTTTTCCTCATTGTATGAATTATGAATCATTTTAACCAATATTATTAAATGCATCAAGTCTTATGCGGATATAAGCCGTACCCTTGATTCAGTCATCATATGTTTTGTTACAAATATGGCTTATATGCGAGAAAATATGGTATTTTTTGCCTGTGTAACATTAAATATTCTTTTCAAATCAAAATAATTGTATTGATTTTTATTTTAAAGCGTTTCAATAAAGTTATTTGTATTAGTTTTATAAGAGTTGATGTTGTCTAATTTATGAAAAAAAAATTGTCCTTCCACCCTTCTCTAGCTACCTGGGAGGAGTGCCAGGTTGTGATGGTGGGATTAGTGACGGAATGGCAGCCGGCGATGGAGCTCGGGAGGAGCGGCGCTGTTGCCATGCCCAGTGAAGATGGTGCTTCGGGGGCTAGGGCCTCCCCACTGGTGGGGTATTTGGGAAAAGTCAGTGCAAGTCGCTGGTTCCTCTCCTCTCAACTTGTTTGTCACCTGCGCAAAGCTGAATTTGGTTTGAAAACCACTGTCAAACAGTGCCACTCCAAATTGTATCAAAAAAATAACATGGAAATCTTTGGTAAAAGGCGAAACGTTTGAACGGTCATTTTAAGTTAATTTTTTCTCTCTCTCTGTTTTGGTTGCACTTTTCTAGATCATAAAAAAAGGATGACTTTTTTCTCCCAAAAAAAGAACATTTTTTATGAAATGTTTACTCTAAAAATGTGTTTTGGTTTTGTTTCTCTCTCTTTTAAGGTCCAAGAGAGGGTGGGGTCTCTGGACCAATGTCCATGGTGTGCGTCCAAAGATCGCAGCTCTACCTTGCGGTCATACCGCATCAATTTGCACGAATCCGTCACGCTGTGCCCCGAGCCACAGGTCAGCCTCCTGAATTTTCTCACTGTTTTGCATCGTCATGCTAATCGCTTGCCATTCCTCTTCATCAACAGTGCCTCTTCCCCTTAGTCAGTTGTTCTCTAGAGGACATTATGGCTCGCTTGGTCCCTGCGGCGCTAGACGGAAAACAAAGATCACCGTCGGAAGACCAAGATGACTCTGAGAAAGTCAAGCATCTGCGCTCAGATCAACTCCACGCAGCTGAAGAAAGCTGTCTCGAACGAGACAATGGCGTTTGTGAAGAGGCGCCTAGTCTGTTAAAGGAAAACCCGCCCTCTATGTCTTCTATCATATCACCTACAGAAGAAGAGAGCAATGACTTGCGCAGGCTCGAAGGCCTTCTCGTGGAACGGGTAATTGCTCAACCTCAGGAAACGGTCATTTCACATGTCCAAGAAGACGTCAACTCAAACCACGAGGAGCCCGTTGAATTTTGCTTCAACAAAGCTGTCAATGCTCCCTTCGCGGAAACGGTTGATGCTCACATTAAGGAACAAGACGCTGGTACTGGACCGGAACCCGTCGACACTACCAGTGAAGAATCCGAATCTTTGTTGGTATTAGACAACTCAAATGAACTGCTGAACGCACTCCATCCGGCGCTGCCAATTCCCACTCAGGCAATGCAACCACCGGATAATTTTTCCGCAGCGGTAGATGTTTCCACAAACGAGCATGAGAGTCGAGACAACGAGGCTAATGTGACCACGACAGGCGCTCACGAGGATGTGTCCTTCGGACCTGCCGCACTGCTGGACACCTTCCACGGGCTGTCTCATGATGACATCATCACGCTCACACTGGAAGAGGTATGTTTTGCAGGGAGTCCTAGAACTACGAGCGAGTTCTGTTCCTATGCTAGCAAACTTAAATTCCACACAACTCTGATTTCACTGTTAAAAGTCCTAATTGTTATAATTTAAAAAAACTAAAATGCAGTACAGTACGGTACAAAAGTTTCCGGTTACATTTTTTTGTGCAAATGAGTGACTTGAGTTATGAAATCCCCCAAAAAGTAAATGCATTTCCTTATCCGTTATTTTATTTTGAATTATTTTGAGTGATTTAAAACTACAAATGCAAGTTGGTGCATTTTTTCACACACACACACACACACACACACACACACACACACACACACACACACACACACACACACACACACACACACACACACACACACACACACAGGGCACACTTAAGTCCTAAATGTACTACAAAATGGATGGCTTTTGATCCTGGTAGAATGGGCTCTTGCCGACATCTGGTTGAGAAATTTTTCATATTTCGAGGCACCCATTTGCATAGAAAAAGCTTTTGTAACCTGGAAATTTCGCACCTATAGGCATTTGTAAGTAGAGAGAGGTATGACTATTCACAATCCACTGATTTGTAAAATGATCTAATCATTTCTGTGACCCACACATGAAAAAATAATTCCATTCCAGATTCAAACGCAACCGGCGGTGGATCATGAAGCACTTCCGGACTGCATTCCCGTTCCGGATAGCTCTTCTGAGGCGCCCAAAGACACCGGGGAGGACAAAGATCTGGTTGTTGACCAAGCTTCAGAAGAAATCGGGAAGCAAAACAAAGGGGCTACTAAAGTTAAACGTCAACCAATGAGAAAGTGCAGGAAGAAAGCACAAGAAGTGGACGCTCCAGACTCCCCACCACCGCCTCCCGTCGTCCAAACAGCACCACCGTACGTGTCCTCCACCGAACCACCACCACAACCACCACCACCTTCAGACCCAAACTCTCGCTGGTCCCACATGCTCAGCTTTCTCCCAGCCAATCAAAAGCGGAACGCCAGCCTGGCCCCTCCCACACCTGCCCAACAAGTCCGACCCCCTCTGAGTCAATCCGCATCCATCCAGGTTAAAAGGCCACCGGCTGTCCCCACGGCGCCTGTCGCCAAACGTCCCCGCCTCCTCCACACCCAGGACGACAACGATGACGGCCTCCCGCTGAAAGCCGCCGGGATGTTCTGCGCCTTCACCTCGCCCGTCCAAACTCCCCCGGCGTTCCCTAAGAGTCCCCAATCTCGCAGCAGCGACAATATTTGCCTGACCGACACAGACTCGCTGCGGCGCAAGCTGCTAAAGAAGCTCAAGGCCAAGAAGAAGAAGTTGGCCAAGCTCAACCAGCTGCTGGCGCACCAGCCCGACAGCACAGCGATAGTGTCTCCTGTCAACACGGCGACAATGTCGCCCATGAGCACGCAAGACTCGGTGTTCTCTTCCGCCGCAACGTCGCCGGACAGCTCGGGCTTTCTCGATTTGCTCGCCGGCCACCGAGACGAGACCCCTGACATGCCCCACCCACAAACGGATAACTTTCTGGATGAGATTCTATTGACAACAAGGACGGAGGCTCAGAGAGCGATGGAGAACGAGGCACTCAGAGAACTGGAGCTTTTTCTTTCCTAGTAGCAGCAATGTCAGATTTTCTTTCCCCTGTTTGAATCAAAAGAAAAACATGGATCCAGTTCTTGAAATCTGCGGTTTTTTTTTTACGTTGGACATCGTTTTTACTGTATGTATTGGCTGAGTTGTCGGATAGAATTTTATTTTTTAATTTGTCATCTTAACTTATTTGCTGCCATCCATTTGAACAGAGATGGCTGGCCTCGCAGTCCAAACGGATGCCAAATAGTTAAGCACTTTCTCAGCATCTTATTTTTTCTGATGCACTCAAATGTGGGTTTGACTACACAAACGGTTAGTGGCTAGTAAAGTGTTCAATTTAATTTATTGATAATAAATCACTTTTTGGTTTATTACAGGGGTGCAATTGCATCATTGTAAATATTGACTAAGTGCATTCTAAAATGCGGACGACTAAATAAAGAGCACTGATTTTGACTCCTTCTTTTCTTTGGTATCTAATATATTTAATTTTGGCAAGCAAATGTAATGGAGAGACTTCCTGTAGGTCCGAGCCATTTATTTTTTGAATCAATGTATTTAATCCTATTACACCCTGTATAATTTTGTGTCAATCGTTATAGGCTGAATCTATTCGTTGATTTTACATTGCGATTGAGGCCCTCTTGTGGGATTTGCAGTGCGCATTGCTGCCAATAGATGGCTATATTCTCAAATTTTTGCAGGCTTTATTTTTATGACTCGGCTTTCGTAAAACAAAAACAAATGAATCTGCCAGCTATGTAATCTATATATCTATATATGACAATTTAGGCATCCAATTCAATATAAATATCCCGACTCTTGTAACAGTGTCATCTTTAGTTTTTTTCCGTTAATTCTCAATATATTTCCCACATTATAAATCATACTAATGTGAAATTGTTTAAAGCTATATTTTTTTACTATATTTTTCTCCTAATGTATTATCTCTCAAAATACGACGTCATTCAAATATTACTTCCAGACAATTACACTGCCGCATGCTTCTTTTTATATTTTTTACAGACTGTTCGAGTATTTTTTCATGTTTTCCAACGTGTTCTTTGTTCATGTGGCTGTTTTGTTTTGGGTTTGTTTCTGGGCGCGTGCTTTTCTTCCTGGCAATTCTTAAAGCATGCTGATTGGCTAGAGGCCGTAGTGCCCGCCTACTTAATTTTAGACCCGCCCACTACACATCCGCCCCTTCAACCTCCTCTCGAACCGGGAAAGTCGCTGCTTCTTCAAACTGCCCATCTCAATTCCATGCTCGAGCCGGCGTGCGATTAGACGCCTAGACGGACACAAACAAACAAAGGGCATCTCGTCTGACTCACTTTTATCTTGGGAAATTTTACCGATAAGGGTTTAATAACGTGGAAAGTTGACCAAATCCTAGTAGCATGCCTTTAGATGGAACAGGTTTCACTGTCTTATAATTAGTCGGCACTCAGGAGACAGGGCTCCATCTAATTCCTGATAACGAAGCGGAGGAGCGGCGACAGATCAGCCAGGCAGTCATGCCGGTGGCCGAATGTGACGCGTCGTCAAGCGGCGAGAGCGACGAGGTCGCCCCGCTGCCGACAACGGTTACGTTGTGCAGCAGCCCCGCTGCCGACATTCTCAAGAACTTCTACCACACCAAGCGGGTCGGCAACTACCTGATCGGAAGGAAGCTTGGCGAGGGTTCATTCGCCAAAGTCAGAGAGGGGCTTCACGCCCTCACCGGGGAAAAGGTAACACACGCCAGACACCTGTTTCACCCATCCTCCCAAAAAACGACTTTTTTTTCAACTCAGAAAGTGACATTTTTGAGGTGATTTATAATTGAGGTGGTTTTACAGTTTACAAAAACAGATTTTAATTTTCATAGAATATTTATAAAAGTGGGTGTTTCTCCTAACATGTATTTTTTGTCTTTTTTTGAAAAAAATATAACTTTTGTTTTGTTTTTACATCTAAAATATTAAACAATCTGAAGAATTTTGAGAATAATCTTTTTTTTTTTAAATTTTGATCAATTTGGCAAAAACTATGGCATTGTTCTTTTTTTAATCATTTCATTTAATTCTTTTTTTCCATTGCATATTTAATTAAAAATTAGATTTTGTCAATACTTATATGTATGTTTTTAAAGGGCTGGGGTATTTTATTATTATATTTTTCCCAATATATGTACTCTTGTATTTTTGATTACTTGATAAAATACAACATTGATTTTCTAATTAACCCGTATTATAGTGCTAAAAACATTTATCACAGAAAAAAATCTTTCTTTTTTTACATCCTAGTTAAAAAAACTAAACAGCATATGAATGGGGGAATATAATGAGTTTGATCATAGAGCACATTAAATCATCCCATCCATGAATATTTAACATTGCTTATCCTTTGTCAGGGTCAAGGTGGCATTTTGTCATTAAATGGGAGGCGTCTTTTGTGTTTGACACGCGCAGCAGCTTCTTGTTTTGACAACATGGTCTCCGTTCGTCCTTTGTGTGCGCGTGTATCGCATGAGGAGCAGGGTGAGCTCACCACTGACGATGGATGAGGGAAGTGGGCGGCCAATCAGGGAGCGTCGTCGACGTTGGCGTGTGCGGTGACGGCCACGCTGGTGTGATTAATGGTCCTCATCTGGATTCTGCTCAAGGCCACGTTGTTGCTCGCCTTTGTCTCGGCCTTGCCAAAATTTTTCCAACTGCCTTTGTGGTGACGTCTATTGGCGTCAATGGCAATTTATGAAATGGCATTTAAGCAGAATGGGAGGAAAGTTGTTCATCTTCTTTTAGTTTGAGTGTTCCGGGATCTTAATATGTCAAAGTTAATATGAAGGGAATATAAAGACCGTATATTTATAGAGGAAAACTATAATATGGCTCATCTATCACTGTCAACGGCAGCCAATAAGAAAAGACCTCTTCAGTCGAGGGGAAGTCATGAGAAAGAATTGGATGTTTTCCCGATTTAAAAAATAAACTAGAATTGTTAAAACATTTTTAAGGGTTGGCGACTTAGCGTAGTCATAAGAATGAAATGGGTTTTTTTTTCAATGTAATCCTTTGTTATAAAAAAGGAAAAATCTGCTCTATTTTTTAGGAAAACATAATTAATATGCAAAATAAACAACTTAAAAAAATACTGTTCATGTTATTGGGGGCTTGCTTATCCAAATATTGAAATGTTAAAAAAAATAAGTCATATTTTGGCTGTCTTGAGAACTATTTTTGCGAATCTGCCGGTTATTTTATATTGTGCGCCTCATGGAGAGCAACAGGACCGGCGGTGTGACGCTCCTGCCCGTGAGCTCTTTGTCTGGGATGATGCAAACATTTGCAATCGCACAACCTGTGAGCGAGCGAGCGAGTGAGGCGGGGCATACTCGGGCATCCCTGGAAAGCGGCCTTTTAACACGCGTGCACGCATATGAAAGTGAGGCGTGGTGGGCTGGCATGTTTTGAATGTCTGTACTGTAACCCACTTTCCCCCTGACCCCCCCTTTCTGTCTGAGGAACGCCTGGTAAACAAGTGAGTCCACCCCCATCCCATCACAGGCGGGTTAAACCCCCCACGGTCAACTGTGTATACATTCACCACACCCCCGACCCGCCGGATTCTGATGTAAACAGTCTATTTTGATGATTATTATTATAGGCGCTGGGTATTAGGGCAGTGTAGAAATTAACAATTGTCCCGAAAACAATGGCATATGAAATATAGGCATGTTGCCAAGATGCCTTTTGAAGGTGGATATGCTCAAAAAATGTAAAAGGACAAATGTCGGACGGTCAAACGAAGGACGGCGAGTCGTTAACGACGCAGCCGTTTGTTTGATTGATTTGTGGGCGGTCAGGACGAACGTCTGCGTTCTTCACCCCGCGTCCAGACAAGGAGAAAAGTTTGCCGGCAGAATGTAATGTCTTTGACTAGCGAGCGATGATGTCATCTAAGTGGGACAGGAATGCGATGTGAGTCGATGCTGTCAGCCAGAAATGAACTTGGAACAAATGTCTTCAGGATTTATGGGAGTGACAAAACAGCTGCAAGGAAAGAAACTCCCAACACCTGTCAGTTTTCCCAGGGTGCAATTCTGATGTCCAAAACTTAGCCTTCCACTATACACGCAACTTGAGATTTCATCTCATTTTCTGAACCGCTACATCCTCATTAGGTTTGCGGGGGGGCTGATTTTGTATCCCAGCTAACTCCGGGCCAGATGCAAGGAAAACCCTGAATCGGGTACAAGGAGACAAAGGACACCCATACTCACCCTAGGGACAATTTTAGAGTGTCCAATCAGCCTACCATGCATGTTATTGGAATGTGGGAGGGAACCCAAATACCCAAATAAAACCCATGCAGACAAACATGCAAACTCCACACAGGTGGACTGACCTGGACTTGAACCCAGGACCCCAGAGCTTTGAGCCCGACACACTAACCACTCAGTCACCGGTCCGCCCGCAATTTGAGATTTAGCCTGCAATCATATATGCTATTTACATTATACTTATAGTTTAAAATGGTCCAAATCTTCATAAATGCCCATCTTTGATGTTTGCAAACTCCGGGTTCGTCTTCTCAGGTAGCGGTGAAGGTGATCGACAAGCGCAAGGCCAAGAAGGACTCCTACGTGACAAAGAACCTGCGTCGCGAGGGCCACATCCAGCAGATGATCCGTCACCCCAACATCACGCAGCTGTTGGACATCCTAGAGACGGAGAACAGCTACTACCTGGTGATGGAGCTCTGCCCCGGCGGCAACCTCATGAACCGCATCTACGATAGCAAGCGACTGGACGAGCGCCAGACGCAGAAATACATCCGACAACTGGTGTTGGCCGTCGAGCACCTGCACCGGGCCGGTGTCGTCCACAGGTAGCACCTGCTCTTCCACTCTTAACGCGAACATATCCAAACGTCTTTTCTCTGTCTTTGTTGCAGAGACCTGAAGATCGAAAATCTACTGCTGGACGAGCAGGACAACATCAAGCTCATCGGTAAATAGAAAACCCACTTAACTCAAAGACACAGGTGTCAAAGTGGCGGCCCGGGGGCTAAATTTGACCCGCCGCATCATTTTATGCGGCCCGGGAAAGTAAATCACGAGTGCCGGCTTTCTGTTTTAGGATCAAATTAAAATGAAAAGTATAGATATATATTCAATTTCCTGATTTTCGCCCTTTCAAATCAATAATTGTAATTTTTAAATCATTTTTTCTGTGTTTTTAGTTCAAAAATCCTTTTGTAAAATCTGAAAATATATTAAAAAAAAGGTAAAATAAACATTGTTTTAGAGCTATAAAAAACTTTATATTCTGGGATTTTAATCTAGTTCTTTTAATCCATTTATTAAAAAAAATCTAAATATTATATCTAAAATGTGGCCCGCAAACCAACCTGAGTCTGACACCCTCTAAGATGTGAGAATCATCCTGGGAACTAAGACTAACCCCGCCCACCTTTTCAGATTTTGGCCTGAGCAACTGCGCCGGTATCCTGGGCTACTCGGACCCCTTCAGTACCCAGTGCGGGAGTCCCGCCTATGCCGCTCCGGAGCTGCTCTCCAGGAAGAAGTACGGACCCAAAGTGGATGTCTGGTCCATGTGAGTACACTTTTGGACCCAAACACAAAGATAAACTTCTTTTCAATATGTGATACTTTTTCAATAGTTTGCAAAAACAAAATATTTCAATTCATGTAAAAACATGATAATAACAGTTTGATTTAAATTGTGCTACGTTATATTTCTTTACATTTTGTATCAATTTTGCGTAAATCACATTCCCACTGGGAAAAGAACAATGGGAGAAGGCTACTCCTGAAATGGGGTCGACGGAGGTTGGCAGCTTTGAAATAGGAATTGAATTGTTCTTGATCGTATTTAAAGCAGAAGCGTTGTTTTTCTGGCAGAGGCGTCAACATGTACGCCATGCTGACGGGGACACTGCCCTTCACTGTGGAGCCTTTCAGTCTGCGGGCGCTACACCAGAAGATGGTGGACAAGGAGATGAACCCGCTGCCGCCCTCGCTCTCCACAGGTAGGTCCAACTTTTGTAACGATCGTTTCATTCAAGTGGCCTTTCGGCATGTGATTTTCTGAAGGTGGTGTCAAATAGCATTGAACGTGTCATCCAATGTAGAGTACATTGATTCTCCAATTGGAAGAACTGAAAAAGCTTTTAACAAAATGTTTGACTTAATGCGAGTCCTCCTAGAGTCTTTGGATTAATGTAATCGGTGTCAACGTGAAGGTTTGGCACTTGTAAATCTGTCTGCTGACTAATAAATGAGTGAGTTCTAAAAATAAAATCAGCAGTGGGAAGAGGTTGCCAATGAGGAAGTATTTTGCATAGGGCGTACCTTGTCATGATGACGCAATAGGTGTAAGTAAGGCTTATGAGTATTTTTATCTTCTACATTAAGTGGAATTCTTAAGCTCTCGAAAGCTGATGACTCATGTCTGTCTTATGTAAGGCTGCCGTTGAGCTACTCCAATGGGACTGGTGCACGAGACCTTGAAAATCTTTGTGTTTTCAGCCGCCATCTGCCTGCTGAAAAAGCTCCTAGAGCCTGACCCTAACAAGCGGCCCAACATCCATCAGGTGATGGCTGACTCGTGGCTTCAGCTGGCCAATCGCAACACAGGGGCGCCCTACCTCAACAGGTGAGAGGGAAAATAAATCAGGTGACCCGGACATGTTGATTTCTCAACTCTGGCTCTTTATGTGAAGGATCCATATTGAGGAGATCAACCACACGGTCTTACTGCACATGACGGAGAAAATGGCCTACAAGCACAGCGAGGTCCTCAGCGCTGTCCTTACCAACCGCGCTTGCCACACGTTGGCTATCTACTTCCTGCTCAACAAGAAGATGAAGCGGCTCTCCAAGGAATACAAGGTCTCAAAAAAAGCAAAGAAAAATCTTGACTATCTAGTTCAAAACTGACTTTGGTTCTAAACGTCGATGATGTGTCCTCCTCAGGAGATGCAATTCCAGGAGAAGAAAAAGAAGGGCGAAAAGCCCAAGAACGAGTACTTCCAGACACAGTGGCGCAAGCACGTGGATAAGTTGACCATCCCACCCAAGCAGACGCCGGTCTATTTGGCGGTCAGCAAAGGCCCAAGCAAGGAAAAGAAACATCGCACGGGTGAGCCTCATTGCCGGCTACGATGACTCTTAAGTCTCTTTCTCATGTCTGCATGTTCCCCTTGTCCGTGCAGGGTAGGTCCAGCCCAGTTGCATGCTCTTGAATATTCCCCTCCCTTCATTGTTTCTCTGTCCTTCTATCTATCCATCCATTCACCTCCCCTTCCATCAGGAAGTGTCTCTGGCCCCGCCATTCCATGTGAAACCCTCAGAGGCTCCAGTAAAATCCATTTCGTCGTTGTCACCATCAACAAAAGAAATTTATATGTCAACTATGTGGGGAAGGCTGCTTTTAAAAATTAAGTCTAAATTTAATGAACAGGGGTATTGAAATGGATATGATGACAGCACGTGTCCTAACTATGAAGTGAAGGCAGGCTTATGAAATTTTAGAATCTAAAAACAATTGCGTTAAATTTAAGGCAAAATTAAAAACTTTTCAGGACTGGATCCAAACAATAAACATTTTTTTGTTGTCTGGATCCAGTCCTGAAAAGTCCTTAATTTTGCCTTGTTTTCAAAGCAAAGTAAGGACTTTTCAGGACGGATCCAGACGATCGAAAATATTGATTGTCTGGATCTACTCCTGAAAAGTCCTTAATATTGCCTGGATTTCAAAACAATCTAAAATTTAGGTTGAATGGATCCAGTCCTGAAAAGTCTTTGATTTTGCCTTGATTTTCAAACAATCTAAAGTTTAGATTATCTGGATCCCTTCCTGTAAAGTCCTTAATGTTGCCTTGATTTCAAAGCAAAATAAGGACTTTTCAGGACCGGATCCATGGATCTAAATTTTAGATCGTCTGGATCCAGACCTGAAAAGTCCTTATTTTTCCTTGAATTCAACGCAATTGGTCAAAGATGACAGGAAAGTGAAACCGTTGAAACAAATTTGTTGTTTGGAGCAGTCCTCGATCTACTAAATATCCTCCAACACGCACACTTCTCTTGCTTTGGCGAGCTCTAATGGTTTGAATCCCTTAGGTTTGTTGCGCGCTCTGACCGGCGGACACCGTAACTCGCCGCTCGCCCCCCCGGGGACGGTGGCGTCGTCGTCCATGGAGTACCTGGAGATCCAGCCCCTCTACTCGTCCCACACGCCCCAACGGCGCCGACGCCTGGCTACCATGCCGCCGGTCAACAACACTAGTCCTGAACACAGCGTTCCAGCCCCTCCCGCTCCCTCTCCCATCGGCATGCACTCCTTCGGCTCGCTGTCCAAGGCCGAGCGGGTGGATGAGTCACCCCCCTCGCCCTGGTACAAGCTGACCAACGGGACGCTTTCGCCACCCCGCCATGTGTCGGCCTTCCAACCTGACTCTTCCTATCTGAAGAAGGCCACTGTCCCTAGCCCTCCCGTGCTCATCGTGCCCCCCCGGCCCAAGAAGAGCGCCTCCGCCGACTGGGGCGGCGGCTTCTCATCCGACACTAGTGGCAGCCCGCCCAGCATTGGGGGCAGCCCCCCGGGAACCTCGGCCTTCAGCCCGCCCAAGTCGGCTTTCGGCAGGCTCGACCCGCCGTCCGCCTTCAGCCCACCATCCCACCCCGGTGGCAGCGACCCAGACAGCCCCATGCAGGGCTCCAAGTTCCCCCGAGCTGACAAGAAAATCCGGCTGCAGCCATTCAGCTTCCGCCCCGAACAGGTGCTGGAGGAGGTGGTCTCCCCACCACCATACCCCATGCAAACCCTCTTGTGTGCATCAGGGGCCCTTAAGACTCTCTGTTGACTTGAAAACGTGATTTTTAGCAATCACTCTGGGGTCAGGTTTTCCCAAACTTGGTCGTGTCTACATACATGTTTTTGAACTGAAAAACTAAAAAGGACAGCAAACATCCACGTATTCACTCTTTTGAAAAAGACACACACAAAAAACTTTTTTTCTGATGAAAATGTGAAAAAGTTGAGTAGCTTCATTAAAAGGGAGAGACAACACCTAGTAAAAATAACTTCAGCAAAGGCATTTAAGTATTAAATTGGGCAAATGACGAATTTCTTAAAAATAGTTCAAACAAAGAATGACACAACATGTTGTGAGAAGTTATACCCACGCGCACACACATGGTTCGACTCGAATAATGAGTATTAATAAATTCATGTGGAAGGTCGGGCTAACTGGAATACGCCCATTTAATTGGATAAAATAGTACGTACTGGCATTTAAAAATATCTGTCGGTAGCCATTTCATTGACTTTCAGGAAATAGTGACTTTGGAAATTTTCTCCACTATTACACTAAAAATAAATAAATTTTACATACACACATATACACACCGTATTTACGCGCATATAAGCCTCACCCTTAAAATTGCCTTAAAATTGTAGAATTTTACAATTTCTCACGTATAATAGAAATTAATTCATCCAGTAATGATTGTTTTCATACTGCAAAACAGAAAATAACCAACAAATAGTAAATGTTACTTTCCCGACATTTACTAGTGGAAAAGAGTATAGCAAGTCTTGTTCACATAAAAGCCATACCCTTGATTCAGTCATCAATTTTTTGTTGCAAGTATGGCTTATATGCGAGAAAATACAGTACAAATTGTTTACCTCCAATTTTTCAAATAAGAGTTGCCTGAAATGCCCATGAAAATGGTGTTGTCTATCCCTTTACTACCAAATGATTTGCTCCTTATCCCACTGCCTCTTAATGTGCCTGCTAGACTTGTGTTACAAAACAATATACTACATGCAATATTTAGGGCAGGGTGCCCAAAAACTCATAAAAGGGCTACAGTGGGTTCAACCAATGTGTTTTTTTTACAAATGTAATCAGTTGATTGCAGTTAGGTGCTTCTTATTTTAGCAGAAACCTCATTGGTCAAACTGTCCGTATTGGATTGATTGGAACAAAAACCTGCATCCACAGTGGCTCTCGGCCAACATTTTGGACAACCCTCATTTAGGGGGCGCTAGGTTCTTTTGTAGATGATGGCAAGTCTTAATTTTAAGTTTGTGAGTCTGAGTTTCTCGACAAAAGTGCTCGCACACGACAACTGTATAATACACTGAACAGCAAATGTGAAAGTGAGGAACCGCCGCACATCCTCTTCTCTGTCCCTATGTTGTCCAACGCCGCTTACCTCATGCTCGGCTACGCACCTTTTGTTTTTGTCGATTGTGCAGAACACGCCAAAGCAATTTCAACTGAGTTCGAGACCCATCGGAGGCAAGGAGAAAATTACGTTGCTAAAAGGAAAGTTTCACTTGGCGAAAAGTCGGTTTTCTTGCAAAACCAGCACAAATCGTCCGACTAGTCCGACTATCCGGGGGTCATTTGGATTTGCTCGACGCTAAGCAATTAATGCTAATTTTACGGACAAAATGACATGATTTGAAACCAAAAATGCCCCTTGTGGCTGGAATAAAGTAAAAAAAAAAAATCTAAACGCAATGCAAATGAGCCTTACTGAAAAAGCAAGATGTTTTTGACATTGGTTGTGCAATAAGTATTTATGTCAAATGTGGAGTTTTTGCCAAGGATGGTGGAGGAGGAATCATGTACATACAATAATTTGATTTCCTCCTTCATAAAGCCATTTTGTGAATTTTGGATTTAAGGCCTGGCACTGTTTACCAATGGATGGGAAAGTTGCATGCGATGTTGTCACTGTCAGCAGTCTTTGTACTTTTTTTATTTGAAAACAAAAATGCGTTAAAGCCGAGCTCGGGGAAGACTTTTGTAACATTTTGTAACGGTGGACACTTTTGTTGCTTTGTCAAGAGATTTCTATGCTGTATAAAATGATTTCAAATATTTATAATGACCTCAAAAAACTGTCATGTGTTTCTTTTGTAGTTCTCTTAAAAGTACCATATTTTCACGACTATACAGCGCATCGTATTTCTAGCCGCAGTGTCAGTAACGAGTGCTATTTCTGTATTTTAAGCACACAATGGACGCGCCGTTTTCATAGACGCAGCCTGGCAAATAGTAGCTAGCTAGTATCTAGTATTACTATTCCAACACTGTCTTCCATGCTTTGTAAAGATGTTTTGATGCCAATCGCCAGGCCACAATCCATTCGCAAATAGTAACGCTAGCTACTAGCGCAGTACTTTATCTAAGGGAAAATAGTCGAGTCGGGGGCTGCATGCTGTAGTTGTGGGAGCTGTAGAGAATAGTTAACCTATCAACTGATTTATTTTATTTTATCGTGATAGCAATTTTAGTATTGGTCCATATATAGAAAATCTAAGACTTTTATGTGTGCCTTATAGTCTTGAAAATACGGTACCCACGCTAAGTCAATCCACTATCAAAGCGTAACACTTGTTGGGTTTCCCGCGGGCCAAAAGATAAGGAAAGACCCCCACAACAGCTGAAAGACTCCGTGCAGGGTTTGGCGCACATTTGACCAACCCCCCCTCGGGTTTGTTGTCATAAACACAAACTGTAGACGTTAATCCACTCAGCTGCGGCTCCCCCTAAATCTCATTGGGTCGCACTGGCTTGACCAGACAAATGGGGGGAGTCGGAGGGGGGTCAACACATGCCAAGGATGACACAAACAGTCAACGTGCTTTTAAGCGGATAATGGGAGACAGGCGTCAGAGCCTTTTGTTTTTCTGTTTAGTTGCATTAAGCTGCTGGGGGGACAATGCGAGAAAAACTTTTCAGCTCTTTAGTTGGTCGAGGGAAGCCAAAAACAGAAAAAAATTTGAATTTTTTTCTGTCTTTTTTTGCATTTAGTCTTCAAATTTACAGGCAATTATTACCAAATTGATGTGCACGTTTTAAACTTCACCTTTTGTAAATTATATGCTTAACGAAAGATCTTTTATTAAATCAATATTTGTAGATGTGAAGGGAGCCAAACACAAAAATAGTTGATTATAACATGATTTGATTGGATGTTAAGGAGTGAGATGAATATTTTTAAATAGATCATTTATTTTGTGATTTTAAAAAATATATATTATTAAATTAAAACTAAATGTTTCACCTGTTTCGGTTGTGATTTAAAAATAAAGCTACATATCTTTTTCTCTGGGCGACCCAGCGAATAAGCGCGTCAGCCTCACAGTGGGGGATCTAGGTTTAAATCCAAGACGGTCCACCTGTGTGGAGTTTGCATGTTCTCATTGGGCCAGCGTGGGTTTTCTCCGGGTACTCCGGTTGCCTCCCACATTCCAAAGACATGCATGGAAGGCTGATTGGACACTCTAAATTGCCCCTGAGTGTGAGTGTGAATAGTTGTTTGTCTCCTTGTGCCATGCGATTGGCTTGGGTGTCCCCTGCCTCTGACCCGAAGCTAGCTGGGATTGGCTCCAGCACCCCCCACAACCCTAGTGAGGATAAAGTGGTTCAGAAAATGAAATATTTTTTTGTATTTTTCCACAGGTACACAATGGTTATAATAATGTTCTTATAGAATTAGTACCTTTCCACTTTTGAACTGCAGCATTAAAATTATGAAAATGTTTATGACTTGCATTAACTGCACTTGTAATTTGTAAGTTTTGGGTGACATTTTTTCCCAACATAACAGCAAGTGCAAGTATCTCTACATGACTTGCTTTATTGCATCGTTGTCCAAATGTGTTTATTTTGCAAGCTGCAAAACAGGTGAAACTACTTGAGATTCTCTTTTTTTACCCCCACTTTCCCTCGTCGTAAAAAACAAGAGGAAAAAGGGAAATGTCATCAAAGAGGGGCCATGAGCCAATGGGGCGCCGGCCTGCGCCGACATAACAGATTGCTATTGGCCGGTCGCGGAGAGCCGGGCACGATGCCATTGGTGGATGGAGGCTTCATTGCCTCCATGGCAACATGACTTCCTCATAGGTGGAAACGAAGAGTGAAAGCCTCCGCGTTAGTTATTAGGGGGGGATTCTGGGGGCCTGTTGATTGGTTCAGACCACAAGTGGTGCAATAAAGGTGGCAAGCTGCGCAAGGGATAGCCATCTAGATTTGAGCTCAATAGTTAAACATGCCTCACCTCATTATTTCCATAACAGCAGCATCTCCTCTAGGTTTAATGTTATTGCACTAAAATAAAATAAACCCACATTTAGGGTTGACTGAGTTGTCCAAACAATTCAAGAGATGATCAAATCTACAGTGTGTAAGATGGAGTGGAAGAGGTGATTCATTTTGAGGTAAATAGGTCAAAGTTGAGGAAAGGTTTTGGGCAATAAATTGATGGTTTTGGCCATATGCCTCAAATTTAGGAGTTATGAAAAATGATGGCTTTTTGGGCCATGAGGGTAATGCCCAGTCTACTAAGTACAGCAAGGGTTTGAATTTGGTTGCATTATCTAGTTTGGAGGTTCTTTGGACAATTTTGGTAATGTAAACAGGAGACAGTAGCAAAGATTAAATTAATTCTTTTTGTAAAAAATTAATTGAAGTTTGGTAAACAAAATGGTAAAAAAATGATTTTTTTTCTCTAATTCTTCATGAAAAAACAACTCTAGAACCTTATTAAAAACAAAACGTATCATCAAAAAGTGTAAAAAATTAAAAAAAATGTAAAAAATGTATTTTTTAAAAATTCTTTATGGAAAAAAATATCTAAGGATAACATTTTTCCAAGTGTCAAATTAAAGATATAATTTATCATTGAAAATAAGTAGTCATTGATAAATGCAGAGTATCTAGGTAAAACTGAAATATATAGGTGAACATGATCAGTATTTTCAGTGTAAGGACATGGAATAATTGTGAAAATATGGTTTCATATGTTCAGTCTGACCTAATCTCTAGCCACGTGTTAGGTGACCTTACATCCACTAAAACAACAATTCCATTTCCATTTATGGCAAATGTTTGTTTGTTCCGGGCTCCACTTAAACACATGCTGACAAATGCACATCTGTTTGCACCTCCAGTGTGCTTTGTGTGTTGTTGTTCCCAGTCAGGGCGGGGGAAGGGTGGGGTCGGGCGATTTGAGAGAAAAACAGATTAGCCGGCGCGCGTGCACGGTGGCCCCTCCCGATACGGGCCAGCTGAGGTAGCGCGTGGCGCCTGTTGCCGTGGCGACCGCGCCGTTGTTTTCGAATGATGAAACCTCGCCGTAGGAAGGGGGGGTGTTTGGGGGAGGCGACGACGCCGCACCGGGAAGTGTTGCTAGGCGCAAAAAGCAGCATGTCGAGTCCCTGAAAGGAAAAGTCCATCGGACCAGCTCACGGAGGGAAGCTCCTCGTTCGGCACGGATAGGTGCAGATTATCCGGATGGTTCTACAGATTTGGTGTTACTGTTGCCAACCAAAATAGCGGTACCCCACCGGGCCATAAAAACAGGCACCATGAGAAAAATCTAGCATGGGGGGGGGGGGGGGGGGGGGGACGCAGAAACCCATCATGATGCTGGAGCTCAAATTGTTTTATTTGTTATTTATTAATTTGTTGAACAGCCAACACAAGTAAACAACAGAACATTAAGCCTCCCTGATCGATGTCCAAACTGCTGACGGAAGCGATTTCTGGGGAGGAGGGGGAAGAACGGCACATTTGGTTGGCGCTCAGGCATCGTCTTTAACGGGGCGCTCCAGCTCTTCCACCTGACGCGCCATTGCCACCACCATCATCTTCATCTTGGCCGAGAAAGTGGACGGAAGGGAAATTAAAAAACAAAGACATGCTGGAGATCATTGGGGGAGGGGCATACAAACCACATGCACTTATTTGGCCATGTGCTCCTTTGCGTGCATGGAAGTGTGTATTTAACAGATCACTGTAATCTCTTTAAAATATCATTAGAGCTGTTTATCATTTTCGGAATATTTTAGGTAATCCATGTATTAATTTTATTATCCCTAATATTTCTCGTGATATTTTTTAGGGAGAAAACTCAGAGCATTTGGCTTATTCAAAATTGTATTTCAATTTGCATATCATTTTTATTTCTTGACAATTTCTTTTTTTTAAGGTGGAAACTAATGTCGAAAATTGGGTGTATTCATAATTTTGGGGGTTATTTTTTCCCAGTTTTTTTGTGAAATACAATGAGAATTAATCCGTTTTCTAATTATATTGATTTAAAATCATCAAGTATTTTTTAATTTTATTTTTTTAATTGCATATTTTATGATTTTTACATAAATAATTTATAACTTCCTTTCAAATGCGTTTATTTCTCGGTCAAACAGATTAAAACTGATCCACTACCATAAACTCTTAAGGTTTACTTTTCCAATTTTAATCATAAGTATCTTGACAACATGTTTTCCTCTAATAACAGATTCCTGCACACATTTTCCTTTTGTCTTGTCCCTGCAAGAATGCTAGAGCGACACCCACAGGATATAATCGGTACTTACTATTTCACACAAAGGACATTAAAAATCAAAACAACCCTCGGAAGGATTACATTGAAAGGGGAGATTAGTTGCATAGATTAATTTACTAAATGAATTAACTAAATATTGGTTGGGCGATTTATCTGAAGATGTTGATAAAGAAACATACTAAAATCAGATTAGGGTGTAGAGATGTGAGATGAGGTCACCTGCCCATATGGGAGGTGATCTCATTGATGACATCACCGGCAAGTTAAAGAAAGGTGGGGATGACAAGGTTTTTTTTTTTTTTTTTTATCTTACCCGAGTGAGTAGCCGTTCAACGTCTTCTCTGAACTCCAGAGTGACCGGCTGCTGGCCGGGGCCTTCTTCTAACAACATCTGGTTAGCGCTACCCAGCACATAACTAGCCCAGAAAAAGAAAAAAAAAAAAACAATCAAAACCAAAAGAGAATCAACGTCAGTGATTTTGTCTGCTGTTTCAAGTTACTTTATTATTAGCTCATTTCATTTAATTAAATTTATTTCCTTACTTGCTGATATCTCTGCATAATTACAGTATTTACTCGCATATAAGCCAGTATGGCTTATATGCATGAAACTGGAAGGTGACAAAGACGAAACACCATATCACAAGACAATGAGGCCAATACAGTCATTTATTTCAGAGAAAAGATAACAATTAAAACTATTAGCGAATTTGCATTCTGGCATTCTTCCTGGCGAACGCGTTTCAGTCAACTTTTAGACAAATATTGAAAATTCAGCTGAAAATGTTGGCAATACTATGAAAAATAACTACAACTTAACCTACAGCAATAGGACCCAAAGCTGTCTGCCTAAGTGGTAAAACAACATAACATGAAAAGTTAAGCAACCCTGACCTGCCCACTGAGGTGCCTGAATGAAAAGGAACAATACATTAACCTACCTCTTAATGAAAACCCAACAGAAAACAAAATTTAACATTGTGAAATTGTAATTTCTGTCATTAAATAGGATCAGGCTCTCAACAAGATAGACTCATTTCCTTTTTCAAATTGAATAATTTCATATTTTGCATTTGTAAAGACAGGATACTAACTTCATTATGATAACATGTTATTGATTTATACAGTATCTCAGAAATACCACGTGCAATTATAAGACTTTCCCTTCATCGTAATACATTTGTACCTCCTATTGAAACCATTAATATGGAGGTGAAAACTGTCAATCAGGGGACGGCTAAAGCGGGAGCAATTGTTAAATTCAACAATTTTAAGGGTGCAGCTTATACGTGGAGGGGCGGCTTGTATGCGAGTAAATATGGTATAAGTGTATGATCATATTTGGTATTGGAATTAGCCAGACAATTTCTCTGAGAGAGAAAAAAATGTAACAGCTGTGAAATTTAGCTTGTGGAAATACTAACCTGTCAATTTTTGCCACGCTGAAGCAAAAGGTAAACCTTTTGTGGTCCATGCTTTTCGGTGTGGACTTGTACATCATCCCCAGAACAGACTGGCATCCCCGACACACCAAATCTACAATTACGCTGGAAAAGGGTTTTAAATAAATAAAAAAAAAACATAGGAGAATAGTATAGAGCAGCACAGTGAGAAATGGCAAAAAGTCATACAATGTAATATTCAGAGTGAAAAATGAATAAGAATATAACAACATTAAAATTGAACTATTACAAGGTTAAAATGAAAATATGATGAACGTTAAATTATACATTATACTAATACAAAATACAAATTGTGAAACAGTTATTTTGTTGCTTATTTTCTCTAGTTGTTTGGTTTCTAGGCATCAACTTTTGGCGACGTAAAGTCTGTGAGCCTAATATGAGGATATTTAAGTAATATTTGGAGAACAGTCATAAAATTATCCGTTCAAAAACTTTGACATTAGATCACTAGAACCGGACGTTGTTCAGGGTCCCCTTCCAAACTTTTGGTGACATTAGGTCAGTGTAAAAAAAAAAGTGATTTTGAATCATTTTGGAGGTTTGTAATTCCTGCTGATAAAATTTTGATGAGAATGACTATTGTTAATATAGGCGACATAGTTATAAATTAAAATATTTTCCGATGGTGTCCCTTGAGATTCTTTCAAACAAAAAAAAAGTTGGGAAACATTGTACAACATCTGCACTGAGGAGATAAAGTTGTGAGTCCAACCACGACAAACCAACATTATGACATTTATAAAGACGTTGGTTCCTTACCAGGGAACTCCTTTACCAACTTGATGCAGTCGGGTGTCTTTCGAAAGCAACACGTTGTTGGTGACTCCTGAAAACCAAATAAAAACCGGTAGAAGCATGGGGTCCCATTGAGTTTGAGTTGGTGAAGACAACAAATCGACGTACGTTTGAGGTGAATGTGATTTTGTTCGTCGTCGCTGCCTTCCCACGAAAAAGAATCCCCGACGAGTAATTTGCATTTTTCGCAGATGAACACTAAAGGAGCATCATCGTTTTCAGATTCCGCTACCGGAAGACTGGTTAAACTTTCCTCGTCGCAAGAGTAGTCAGCGCTAAAAGTTTCGAACGCGTTGTTGAGTTGCGTCGGGCAACCTGCGGAAATCTTAGGTCGTGTCGCCATTTTTTTTAAATTAAAAATTAGCGCCGTTCGGAGTTAGCGATTGTATGCGTCACGTGCCCAATGCGGAGCCCATGATTGGTCAATTTAGTCACATGGTGTTATGGTATATTGGCTCGACCCCCCAAAACAATCAACAGACAATACATGAATACAAACTATGAATTCATAGCATAAAATAGGATCTGAATTAAAATAATTCCCCCCATATAATTTAGTCTTCAACAACAAAGACCGCTTCTTTCTCCGACGCAATACGGTTACCAACTTCCGACTTTAGATAACCACTACTACTAATTCCTATTTAATATCTATGGATACATGCTTAAATGTCTTGATATTGTTGAAATATTTATTTTGGGGAATATTTTAGTGAAACTCAATTAAATACGGGTATTATTATTCCAACACTGCATTTGAGTGCCATTTTTTGTTAAGGAAAAACATACGGAAGTCATTTCAATCTTTTTTTCTGATTGGGCGACACATACGGAAAACCGGAAGCGATGTCGTTGGCGGGGAAATAGAAAAGACGTCACCGACTTGTTTCATTCCCTCAGTCATGAGTGAAAAACTCCAGAGGGTAACGAGCCGCATTCGCTTTTTACTGTTGTCGTTGTTGGTTGACTCACTTGTGTAACTTGTTTAAGGTAAAAAGTTGGCTGGCGTCTACATTCGCTGACCAGGCGGTTCCTCCGTTTGAGGTGAACGTAAGGACCGCTGATCTTTTGGATCAGCTTGCCTGCTCCAGCGAAATTCGATGCCGGCACATCAGCCTGCTCGCTCAAGACTTAAACCAAAAAGCAGATGAGTATGGAGCTGAGGGTGAGGCAAAATGAATTGAATTGATTGCTTTTATTGTCATTATATACAAGTATAATGAGAATCAAACCTTTCACCACAGTGCACAAATAACAACAGGCAAATAAATCAATACATAATAAATGAATAAATTAGTAGTCCAATGAATAAGTACACTGGTTTTACTTTTACATCAGCTCAAATACTATGCATACACTGAAAATCTGTGCTCATTTCTAGATGAGAAAGATAATATACATGTTTTAATACCATTTACATCGCTAGACATCCGATTCAAATTGACTAGGTTAAATGTTTGTTCATTGACCACAACTAGTTAAATTAGGCTGTGCGTCTACTGCCGTCAAAAATGGTGCATAAGAGTGTTAAGGTAAGTTTGATTGTGACTCAGCTTGGAAAATTTGTAAGTCTCACAATTGTTTTAATCTGTAAGAAATTGCGCACCTACCCCTTACAGTTGTTGTCAGTGTAGATTTTAAGTGTGTTTTCGCAGGTACTCACCTCCGGAACGTGACCGAGGAAGGCTTGGGCATTTCTTACACGAACGTGTCCAAGTCATCTGTGGACTCGTTGTCCTCTCTGGCGGACAATGCCGAGGCCCTGGCGCTCCGAGACACGTCTCTCTACAGGTGTGTGGAGCAGGCAATCTGAGCACTGAATTCTGATGCGAAAGCCTGGTGGTTGCACTTGGTTTGGCAGTTGGATGCCTGCTGTGAATTGCCTGACCAACCGACTCCTGGCGGCGAAGAAGGCTGACACCGAGGCGGAACGTGAGCTCTTGGCGCTCCGGAAGAAACTGGGCGACGCGGTGGTGCTGCAAGGACAACTGGAAGAGTATGCTTTTTGTTTCCCCCCTTCTTTGTAGATCTATCAATTTATATTTGAAAATGTGACACTGTTCATGAAAAATGGTAGATTTAGAAAACAAATGAACTTTTTGTTTAACCCAACAGAAGATGATTGTTGAAAATTGACTCAGAAATAGATGGCGTCTTGAAATAGACTTTTATTCTCCCCACTTGATTATTTTTAACTCTGTAGTTCTTTCCCTTTCTGAAACAATTGAATAATGGAATTTTGTCATCCACAGCAACATGAGCAAAGTATGTGACGCCCAAGAGGTGGAGTGGGCCAAAGCGGAGGAGAGGCTGCTAAACATGGATTTTATCAAAGGAAAGACTCGTGAGCTTTCCAACAGATGCCAAGCCAACGAGGTACTCGGCTGCCATGGGTATCACGTTGCGAACCGTATCGTAAAATAAGATATCATATTTACTCGCACCCTAAAACCGCCTTAAAATTGTTGAATTTAACAATTTCTCACTTATAAGCCGCCCCGATTCACAATTTCACCTCCACATTCATGGTTTTAATAGGGAGTACAAATGTCTTACTTTGAAGGCAAAATCTTTAGAAAAATCATCGCACTTGGTATTTCTAACACTATGAATCAATACATTAGGTTTAATAAAAGAAAGTTAATTTGCCTATTTTTGTAAATGCAAAATATCAAATTATTCAATTTGAAAAAAGAAATAAGTCTATCTTGATGACAACCTGATGGTTTTTAATAACAGAAATTACACATTTCTTAGTTTAAGATGTTGTGGTGGCCAAATTGCTTCTATTGTCAAAATATGGATTTTTTTCCAATGGTTTATTACTGCAATGGCTGTCACTTTTGGACAAGAAAAAAACTAATTTTTGTTGTATTCCATAATCACAAATGTACAATAATTTCCCTTCAAAAAGGAAGTAACGTAAGCACAACCAGCAAGTGTGTCCCTAGCAGTATTGGGTAGCAATAATCGCATGAGATACACATTACGCAGGTATCAAAGCCGATATATTATATTTTATGCGCATACAAGCCATACCCTCGATTCAGTCGTCTTTTTTTGACCGACAAATGCGGCTTATATGAGAGTAACTATGTTAAGTAAGGCTGGCATGATGTGACTGTAAAAATCTTTCAGGCAACGCTGGCGTCTAGAAACATGAAGGATTCGCTCAGCCATCAAGCTTTAGTCCGACTTTCAGAGGTCAGCTCAAAGCAATAATTTATAACAATTTGCATGTTTAACTTGCTGTTTTTAAAGAAAACTTGATTCCATCTGAACAGGAAGTGACTACGCTCAAAGAAGAATTGGAACCCCTGAGGAAGAAACTGCAGCCTTTTATGGACCTTGCTCCAGTTTGTTCTTTTTTGAATTTTTATAATCAAAGAAAAAAAATGGTTTTGCTGGCATCGACTGAGTGTGAATATGTTTTCCACCGCAGGACCCGTCTCTGGCTCGAGTGAAAATAGAAGAGGCCAAAATAGAGCTGGTAAGTGGCTGGCAACTGCATCCAACTACAGTCGTACCTCGAGATACGAGTTCAAACTCATTCTGGGACTGAGCTCGTATGTTGATATACTTGGAACTTAAATGAACGTTTTCCATAGGAAGGAACTAAAAACAAATTAATTTGTTCCAACCATCTGAAAAAATACCAAAAACAAGATATTGGATTGGAAAAACATTCATTTGTTCTAATTCGCCATCTATTAACAAAGTAACGAATACCTAGTGGTTTAATAGTACTGAAATGTGTTTACTAATATTAAAATTAGACAGATTTCGCAGAGGAGAAAGACTTTTTACGGGGCAACACGCTCGTAACAACTTAAACAAATTTTAATGAAGTTAGATTACAACGCACACTCAAAAATATATTCGATCTAACCTTCCACTACACTTAATTCTAATTTTGTTTTAAATTTTGATACCTTTCTTCTCATGGGTTGGCTCTATTTGCCCCGCCTCCACCCTGACTTTCAGATGCAACCTGTTGAGGGTTTGCTTTTGTCTTGCCTTCAAAATATTCTCCAAATGATGCACACAAATGTCTTCACAATAGGATAACACACGACTACTTGCCAACGAGAAGTAGTATATACACGTCATTTGCACTGACTATCAGGAAGAAGAAAAACACTGAAAAAAATGTTACCCTCCGCCCAGTGCTCGTAGAGACATTACACGAGAGGGTTGCGACCAGGAAGACAGTGCCCATGATGTTTTTATGAGCAGCCTCTTGTGTCCACTGTATACTCAAAATTTGTCTTGTATCTTAAGATAAATATTTGCCCGAAATTTTACTCGTATCTCCAATTGCTCGAATGTCGAGATATGACTGTAATGCTTTGATTGAAACTCCGAGTACCTATTTTGCCGTATTTTTTGTAGGCAGCGCTCGATGCCCAGATGGAGATGCGCATGGATTCCCAGTGAAGTGGAACACCATATTTAAAAGAATATTTATGGGTTTGGTGGTGCAAAGACCTGTGCGAAAGCACACGTAACTCCCAAAATCATTTCTATGTGCTGTTTTTGTATGAATTCCTGGCTCTTTCAAATTTAGCATGAAGAATTAAAGCAACCAATGCTTTATTGTTATTGATAAGCTACATGGTTATTCTTAAGTTGCTCAACAAAATGCATTAGAGTGGAAAAAATTCAACTTAATCGAAATAAACAGTTTTGTTGTAAATGTTGTGAATTTTGAGTTTGGACCTCATGATTAATGGAACATTTTTTACACATACAACAAAACAACATTTTATTCAATGGAACCACAGCAGGATTTTTTTCTCAGATTTGGACTAGCTGGAAAGGTCCAAATAGTTACCTGGGTCCCCATTTAATGTTGCTCAGACCTTGAAATTGTCTCTTGAGGGCTTGGCGGTCTGACCAATCAGAGTCCATATAGCTATCGTCATCTGCTTCCTCTAATTTCTGGGGGGGAAATTAACTCATTTATCCAAAATGTACTTTCTGGCTTGCTTGTTTTGCACCAATTTTCCTTTACCTTGAGCTCCTCCTGTTTTCTGTAGAAATGCATCATCATTTGCTTATGTTGCTCATTGGTGACTAGAGGCTCCCTCGCCGGCGCCCCCTGTCCTTTCTGTAACAAAACAATGCCATTGTAAAATACTACTTCTCTCCTACTCCTTCAAATCCTCACCTTCTGGATCTTGACCACGAGCTTGGTCTTCTCGTTTTTGCCGATGTAATCCTGCAGCTTCTTGTCCCGTTGCATTTCCTTGGCCGCCCACCACAGTTGACACTCAGATTCTTCTAACACTTGCAGCGACGCCTGACAGACGAGCACATTTTTCAAAAGAAGGAAAAGTCTGCCAATTGCACCTGGCAAACTCACCTGTGTACCTGTCAGATCTTCCCGGTCCTCCAACTCCATGCGGATAGGATCATGAGGAGGAAGCCCCATAGGGTACACAATCATTACGGCGCCCCGCAGCTGAGCTAGCGCTTCCTTCACCATGGCCATGGTTACACATACGTTGACTTCCACTTGTTTCTATGCAAAAAAATCAGTAAGGTGGGAAAGTTGTCCATCATCTGATAGTTGTTCTCGAAACTCACCTTGGAGACCAAAGCCTTTGCCTCGTCCATCGTTTTAAGCAGCACAGCTTTCATTTTCTCATTTGGCGCTGACAACAGTAAGGCAAGTTGCATTGTAAAATACATGGCTAACAAACATTTTACTAGAGGCGGCATGCGTTCACCTACCGTGTCCGTTGCGCCGGCCGATGTCGTCTTTTTTAAATACGGCACCCCCACTCGGCACACACTTTTCTTCCCACTCGTCCTTTAGCTTCAAATCCACCAGTTGCTCATCCGTCAGTCCTTGCATATTAGGCGGGAGTGTGATACCATGCCCGGCAAGCTCGCCCATCTCTAAAAAAAAAGTTGCAAATTCCATATTAAAACGTGTCACTTGTCATGTTAAAAGATCATTCAGATTTTTGTTTCTACCAAGCATGACACAAATAATACAGTCAAAAAATGTCTTACCTGCACAAATTCTGTCCACTTTGAGCCTCCCATTATAAATGGCGGTGAAGTCACGCACGAGCACGTCAATGGCCTCGGCCACGCTGGTGCTGTACAGGAAGAGGCTCTCGTCCCCTCGCTTGACGTGCAGGATTACCATTTTATGAAAAAAGTTTGAAGTTCCTTCAAGAGAAAAATATGTTGAGAACACAATGTAACTATGGTAACAACCAAAGTAGGCGCTGTGAAATTCAACAGACAGCTGCAGGTTGGCCCTTACTTAGCTCAATTCACTCCAGTTCAATTGGTCAAGAAAAAAACACATTTCTAACAAGTGCATTTTTTGTATAAAATATTACAAAATAATACACAAATAAATGTAAAGACAAGTTTGCAAGTGGGCGCCTGGGGTCTGAGTGGTTAGCGTGTCAGTCTCCCAAAGGGGGACCTGGGTTCAAATCCACGTTGGTCCACCTGTGTGGAGTTTGCATGATCTCCCAGGGTTTGTGTGGGTTTTCTCTAGGTACTCTGGTTTCCTATCACATTGTGAAAACATGCAGGATAGGCTGATTGAACACACTGAACTGCCCCTAGGTAAAAGGGTGAGCGTGAATTGTTTGTCTGTCTCCTTGTGCCCTGTGATTGGCTGGCCACCATTTTAGGGTGTCCACCTGCCTCTGGCCCGTAGTCAGCTGGGATAGGCTCCAGCACCCCCCGCGACACTTGAGAGGATGAAGTAGTTCAGAAAATTAGGGAATGAGTTTGTAAGATACATTTGAATTGTGTTTTGGAGAAAAGGTTTATTTTTCATGCACGCGCAAAAGTGGTTCCCCGAAAGACTTTCCCCGGGTAAAAAAATATTCAACTCACCTACAATAGAAAATTGATATTTGAGTTATTGTTTTTAGTTGAAAGTTAGTGATAGTGCTATAGTTGTTGACCGCAGTATCAAATTATCTCACCCTCATGAGCACAAATAATTTAGTTAAAACTGCACTCACCTTTTATGCCACAAAATAACAAAAGGTCCCCGCTCACTCTTAGATGTTAACATTTGTTTACACTTGGTGACTTAGCAACTCGTGTTTGTGACCATACATTGACAGACTACTTCCGGGTTCTTCTTTGTTATCAACATGCGCGGCAGGTCAAGATGAACAACTCGGATTTTCTGCCACCCAGAGGCCGATGGTAAAACTGCTGATTATTTAAAAACAGTAGAAAGTATTATTCATTTACATTTTTATTTCTTTTCCTTACATACAACATAAACTGCCTTTATACATGTGTAATCGACGTGTATGGAATATTCACGGATATAAACATGTTGCTTTTTTGTACCCTCTTTAATACAGTACATATATATAATGTTTACCAGTACAGACTCATAATTCATGGATTACAGCCATTCATTTTAATAAAGGGGGTCGGAATGACACGGAAAAGAAGCCATTTTGTGGCCAATAAATCTCCAAAGCGACACAAAGAAAAGCTGCTGGTTTGTGGATACTTAGATATAGATCTATTCATAATCAACATTTCTACTTCACACACAAATGATGCCTTATAATGGGAGTCAATGGACTTTTTCACCAAAACACCACAATGAAGCTGGCTTTCGTTCCTATTTAAAGTCAACACTGATCACATCTTTCCAAACAATGCAGAGAATGAAGGGAAAGGTTGATAAAAGCCACTTCCTGTTGTCAGGTTAGAACACTCTCACAATACTGTGAATTACAACTGACAAAAAAAGCACCCTGAACACAACACACGACACGCCACAGTTTTTTTTTAATCACGTATCCGACCGAGGGTCAGCTGAAATCTTAAGACCAAAATGAAGAATATGGTCTTTCTGTGCACCGCGTACCATACACACCACATATGCACACTTGCTCACTGATTTAGAGGAAAGAAAAAAAGATTGGAATGTGTGTGCAGCCTCTGTGCGCCTAAGTATCATTGTGCAAACACACAAAAGGCTTCTAAATGAACAACTGTATTTGTATACGGTGACCGTGGTGGGACTCGGCGTACATTCATGAGTAGAGCGAGCACAGCATGACCCTTGACCCCGTCTTGCTATTGCACATTGAGTAGAACTGTAGCTGCAGCTTGTCTGAAAATACAGTCCACCTGTGCTGTTTTCCCCCTCAGTGAATTCTGTATAGTACAGTGTTGTGCAAAAATTAGCTGTCAGCACTGAGTTCTGCTGGAAGACATGCCATGAAACCGGGTGATGAACGTTGATTCAAGAAATGTTGAAAAGCACTGAAACTCAGGGTGATATTGCACAGGTGCTTGCAATTGATATATACTAGAACTGCAGCCACAGTTCATTTAAAAATGTGTGTATTTTTAAAACTGGGTGGGATGCGTGCACATGAACTGGCTCTTAATGCGGAATCAGTCTTAAATACTTTTAACACGCGCATATATACTGTATATGTATGTCTATCATAGATCTATACAGGATCACCGTTCTGTCGGCTGTCTGGGAAAGAAGAGGCAGCTGGGACTGGATCCATCGGGGAGTTTAGGGACTGTTGTGGATGTTTGCAACGGGAGAGGGCGAAGGAGCGGGTTTGGGATTTCTGTTAACGCAGGGCTTGAGGTTAACCAGTCCGGCTCAGGGTATGGGGTCGCATTGGGAGGCAGTGTTTTAACTGTGCGGGCGGGATACGCCAGCGTAGGGGTTAACCAGTCCGGTTTGGGGGCGAGTGGGGGTGTCGGAAGCACCACGTCACGCAACCAGTCTGGTTCAGAGAGAGGGACGGAGTTAGGGGGCAAGGTGGCACTTTTAGCCGGGAGGGGGAAGTCGTCGTTGAAGGTGACCCAGTTAGGGGGCTGACGACGTGGCGGAAGCACGGGTGGGAGGGACACTAACAAGGACGCGCTACGCGAGATGGGCTGGGGGGTAGGCACGGACATCTGTACGAATGGGTTGGTGCTGTTGGGCCGGACGGGAAGCGGATCGGCGCCATAGAGGTTGGGTGAGGCGCGCAGTGTCTCCTGCGAGCGACTGCGGGGCATGGCGGGTGGTGGGGGCGGAAGGAGGGGGACGCCTGGTGAGGTTGAACGTGACATTGAAGAAGAGGGGACGGTGGGCGGCGCCCTCAAGGACGAGGTAAAGGTCGGGGATGGGGTGTTTTGCCGGGAGGACAGGAAGTCGAGGGCGTTCGGGGTGGTGGGATTCCATTGGATGCCGTTCAGCCCGTTGGTCTGAAAAAAAAAAAGAAAAAAAAACATCAATCCTGATATTATGACTTTCTAACTGTGTATTCTGGGACCACATTTCCCCCAGAAGGTTCCCAACTAGTTCTACACTTTCGAAAGATTTAGTCCAGTATGATATTTTGTCATTTTAGGCAGCATGTAAAGCTACAAAAAGGGAAACACATGCTGCCCAAATAGTATTAAGGGTGTGACTGATATTGCATTATACAAGCTCTACTTTACAATTTAAGATTTCTGGTATGTGTGGTCCCTCACAGAAGATTGAAACAGCTGGTGGAAACCAAACTTAAGAACCAACTGTGCCTACTAAATGTGCTATAAAAAGGACCTCCAGTAGTGGTTCTGCCAAGCAGAAACTAGATTTTATATATTCCCAGCCCCACAGCGTGACCTCAAGGAGACCCATATGAACACTAGCACAGATGAAGGAAATCATACCAAAATGATCCTAGCATGTATAAAAGCACACATTTCTGTCCTTGAGTTGACAGAAAGGAAACTCAGGAGGACAAAAAATGTAGGAGTATTCAGATGCGCTACGAAGGATAGACGAAAAGTACCTGTCACCCTGAAGGCTTCTCCGGCTTGCGAGAGAATGGATAGACAAGTCAAGAGGAAAAAAAGCGAAAGGAAGGTATTAAAGCAGTGAGGAGCGAGGAAAGAGAGAAACTCCATTTTGTCAAGGGCGGAAGAGTGAAAGGCGGAAAAAACGGGTTGAGCACCTACCTGCGGGGCTGAGTTGGCCTTGGCAGCGTCCGGGGGCATAGCGTGATGCGAGCGGGATCGAGGTGGCGGCTTTGGGGAGGCCAACGTTTGGGCAGGACCAGAACTAGCAGGCGTGGGTTCCATTGGTGGAGGCAGTTGGGACTGGACCGTTGGTGCCGTCGCTCTGACGGCAGGGGGCGCAGTCGGGGCGGCTCCCGCTAATGAGAGCGACAACGAACAAGTGACTGTCATATCAATACTATTTTGCTTGGTAAAGCACAAAACACGTGTCCTCACCTAGAGGAATGTCAGAAGCTTTGGCCGGAGCCCCAGGTACTGGTCGAGGTGCGCCGGGATGGGTGTCGACCACGGGTCGTGGAGCCCCAGGGTGGACTTCAGGGATGGGCCGGGGTGCTCCGGGGTGGGACGGAGGAGATGGACGTGACTGTGGGGCCAAACTAATCACGCCGGCTCGAGGGGGCAAATTCTACAGAAAGCCAAGTATTATTCTCACCGGGAAGACCAGTAGCATCATTATAAATAAGATTTTTGAAAAGAGTCGTAATGGAAACATACTGGCCGAGGGGCAGCTCCGGGTCCAGGGGGTCCAGGGGGCCCAGCGACCACCTGCCCTCGACCTGACAAGGTTGTGACAGACAAAGGCAAGTCAATCAAAATGTCTCCATTCAGTAGGATAAATTAAATGCATGACAATGAAGCAAACACAAGCAAGTCAGGCACTTCGACAGAACACCTGATAGTGTTCTGCACTTTGTCTTTGCTTTTAAGAACAATTTAAGGACTCACAGCAGTAAGTCTATAGGCCACCAAGTTTAAGCCTTTGATTAAAAAAAATCATTTTTTTTCAAAAAAAAAAAGGAAATGTCCTAAAATAATAATAACAAATCTTTAAATCTAAAGCACATGGCCATTTTCCCAAATTTCTTTTGTTAAAAAAAAAAAGAATTCATGCCTATATTTCATTCTCCCAAAAAAAAAAGTTCACCCTGGTTTAAGTCTAAAGGGGTCTGCTTTTACCTGCGGGAGCGCCGGTCCGAGGAAGAGCCGGGCTTTTTGGTCCTTTGCGGCACAACGGACACCAAAATATACAATTGTCATACATAAAACTGATGTGAAAAAGATCCTCTAGAAGTCGGAATGTGGGACTTTACAATCACATTAAATGGGAGTCTCTGATGTGAATGTCACTGGCTACAATCCAAGTCATACTAATGGGATCATCTAGGCACTGTTTACATGAACAATTTGCCCAAGGACTACCGTATTTTCTCGCATATGAGCCGTATTTGTATCTTAAATAAATGATGACTGAATCAAGGATACGGCTTATATGCGCAAAAGACCTGCTATAGTCTTTTTCACCAGTAGACGTCGGCAAAGTAACATTTACTATTTGTTGGTTATTTTCTGTTTTGCAGTAAGAAAACTACCATTACTGGATGAATGAATTCTTTAAGATATTGACCCTGATAATGTGTTTTTGATTCAGAAATACCATGTATGATGATTTTTCTTAAGATTTACCTTTCAATATTTGGACTCCCTTTTAAAACTATGAATATGGAGGTGATAGTTGTGGATCAGGGGAAGGCTTATACGCGAGATTTAGTAAAATTCAACAATTTTAAAGGTGCGGCTTATATGCGAGTAAATACGGTATATTTCTATCACTCACTTCTCGTCAAAAAGATAAAAAAAAGAAAAGAAAAGGTAATTCCCTACCTGAGGGCGGTGGCGGGCGCTGGGGGGGTGCAGGTCTTGCTGGGGGAGCGTTGGGTCGAGGAGGTGGTGCACGTTTGGGTTCCAAAGGCGCCCCGGGCTGGAAGTCTACAGGAGGCGCTGAAGAAAATTGGGGAGACATGGTCGAATACCTTGCCGAGGCATCGGCGCCCACAGAAAACTCACCTTGAGATGGTCGCACTGGTTGACCACTGCGTCCAGGCCTGTCCCCGTGGGTGGGTGAGGCGCAGGGGCTGACGCGTGGTGACGGTACCGGTGAAGAGCCCACTCCGGAGCCTGGCTGCAGATGCTGGGGAAGGACCGCCTCCAGCTCTTCATCCACATCGCCCTCCATGTCGTAGTCGTCGTCGCCCAGGTCGGCGTCCTCGGCCAGAAGGCTGGAGCTGGCCGAGGCGGGGACGCTCCCGCAGATGCGATCCACGCTCATCTCTTCTTCCAAGCTCTTGATCCAACCAGGACTTTTCAGGCGAATGTCAATCACCTTTCCGAGAACCTGTAGGAGAATCGCTAACAGCTTGGTCAAAGGTGACTCTTATCGAGTTCAAAGCTTTTTTGGATCATCTAAAAAACAAAAAAGAGCCAAGATTCGGAGCCAATTATATTAAGAGGTACAACTTACAGTGGAGGCGCTGAGAGACAAAGCGGCCAGAGCAGAGTAACCTTCCAGGAATGTCACCCACATCTTCTCCTCAACAAATCTAAAAAAAAAAAGAAAATCTCATGACCACTGTTTTAATTCAATGCAAGCAAAACTACTAATCCCAGAATGGACTTAAAGTAAAATGTCACCTGATGAGGATGACTTCGCCAAAGTTAGCGAACTTGTCGAGCAGCTCGTCGATGAGCGCGTCGTCGAAGAAGTCGTCTGGGCCGGACGAGCACAAGGACACCAGGATCGTGCCATCCGGGGGACCCTGCAGGGCGATGACGTCTTTGTAGACCTGATGCCGAGCTTCCGGGTCCACCTCCAGGATGTCCACATCAATGACGGACACCACCGGCCTATCAAGCCATTATCAGCACATCTCTAGACGGGACCGATTGGATCACGCCCACCTGTGGTCCGAGGTCTTGAGCTCGGCTCTGCCATAGTACTTGAGGCTCCCGGAACTCCAAGGGTAATCCGGGTCGTCCTCGTTCTCAGCCGACGTGGACACCGCACCCACCACGTTCATTTCTTCAGCTGCAAGTCGGAAGACAGTAATATTCTGACTCGAATTTCATAGAATTTCAGTAAAACTCGACATATGAGTGCCCAGACATACGAGCAATTTGATAATAATAATAATAATAATCAGACATAGGTTTTGTCATAATCATTGACTTTGCGTTTGAATTTGAGATACAAGTGTAATTCGTTTTTAGGTGATTTCTAATGGGAAACGTTCATTTGAGTTAAGAGTAAATCAACATGAGCTCAGTGCCGGAATGCATTAAGCCCGTATCTCGAGGTACCACTGTACACTAAATGCAAAATTCAGGCATACCTGTCTTGTCAAAGTTCCACTTGCGGCGCTTCCAGAGGATGCGGTCGGTCCAGGCGGGTGTGCGGCACTTCTCGCTCGTGTCATAGTCCTCAGAGAACAGGTCATACTTGTACGTTGGCGCAAAATCCAACTTGCCCTCCGTGAATCCACGAAACACCTGGAATTGGAAGTCCCTCATTGCAACTTATTGATGATTAAATGTATTGAGAATTTAATGTATAGATTTGATAAAATATTTTATATATATATATATATATATATATATATATATATATATATATATATATATATATATATATATATATATATATATATATATATATATATATATATATATATATATATATATATATATATATATATATATATATATATACACATACATATATATATATACACATGTTATTTTTTTAAAATTATCAAAACAAAGTTGTAATTAAAATTGAAGAAAATTTAAGATCCTCTTAATAGTGTAGTTCACAATGAAAGCATACAATTATCTTTGCAATGAATGGAAATAAGATATTTGCAGACGTTCCAGTTTTTGCCCAATTTACAAGGTCGTTTTTGAGTCCGATTCAGCTACCGCAACCAAATTGGCGCTGTTTAAGCAGCAGCCGGCGGCCACGGTAGCTTTGTCCACTCTTGTTCGTTTTGTGTTTTGCGGCTTTTATGTTTTAATGATTTGATGATTCCATTTACTTTGATTTGCTTTGTACTTTGTGCTTTTTGCTTTGCTGTTCTGTGGGGTTCCAGTTTTTGTCCAACTCTACAATGTCTTTTTGAGTCCGATTCAGTTACCGCAACCAAATGGCGCTGTTTAAGCGGCAGCCGGCGGCCACGGTAGCTTTGTCCACTCTTGTTCGTTTTGTGTTTTGCGGCTTTTATGTTTTAATGATTTGATGATTTTAATGATTGATGCTGTTTATTCTGTCTAATCACCCTCTTGCTACCTGCCACAATGTAATTTCCCGAATACGGGATGAATAAAGTTATCCAATCCAATCCAATCCAATCCAATCTGCTATTGCTAAACTGCCTATTGTTAACATGCAATATTTCTAAACATATAGTTTTGCTTCTGCTGCACATTTCCATCTTATATGTTACCCCTGGAGTAATAAACTATACATTATTTTTAACATATTTGAACCAATGAGTCGACTTCTTGCAAAAATAAACAAGGATTGATCAACTTTCAAAATTGTGGTTTGTGGCACACATCCACATCACAGTGCCAGCAAAAGAAACAAATGGAGTGTCGGGAACTTATTCGTACCATCCCAGCGTTCTTCTGATCAAAGAGCTGGTCACCAGCAGTCAGCGCATCCCAGTTTTGCTGCCTGATCAGCTCTTTCACCTCCTCATTGGGTAGGTTGATGCGGTAGTTGAAGTCTCCGCACCAGAAAACATAGTCATGAGAGTAGAGCAGGCGACCCTAAGGGGAGACAACGGGCCCAGGTCAAATAGCAAAAAAAAAATGCCTGCCAAACACGAGATCTTTGCATGGGTGCCTTTTTCTACCATGGGGAAAGTGAGCTTGCGCGTGATCTCATTGTAGTCGTCGTTCCTCTCTTTGACCTGCGACTGTCCCGCCGCAAAGTGTGAGCACACAAAGCAAATGCTGGTAGTGTGGAAGAGCAGGCGGATGGCCACACCGCCTTTGTTCCCAGTTGCGCCACCCATGCCTGTTTTCACGGTGTCCACCGCAACGTCCCTGCATCAGCGATAAGTGTCAAAATCTTTAAATGGATGTCCGGCGAGAGGAAAACATCGGGCACTGGTACCTGATGAAGGGTGCATGCTGTGGGCGGATGAAGACAAACAAACACACGCCCACCAGCTGCTCTGATGCAAGCAGAACGTATTTGTGGTCGCGTGAGATGTTTTTCTGCAGCTCGGCAGCCCAGAGCTTCTGGTTGGTGGTGCTGCAAGGACATGGTGGACAAATTGGAGGACATTTTGGCTCTCAAAATTTGCAAAAAATAAGCTTCTCTGGTTTTCTATAGCATATTCATCACTAAATAGGCCATAAACTATCATAGGCTTGGTTAGCTCACTTTATGGATGAATGGGATTTTTTTTTATAAGGAATTTTTCATGTTTATAATAGCAGGCATAATCACGAACAAGTGTGTAGGTAAGAGGTTTGCAAATAGCTAAGGTCAGCATTTTCCCAAAATTGAGTGAGACTTTTAAAAGGCTAACTAATAAATAAATAAGAAAATGTAAAAATTTAAATGATAATGTAAATTTGCTTGAAAACTGATGTCACATTTATTGTGTGATTCATGGCATTCTTCTTAGACTATGATAAAAGTGTTAGGGAAACAGGATTGCTTGCAAGTTGTTGTGGGTGACGGGTGACACAAACTTTACATTTAAATGTAAAATCATGTTTGCTAAAAATGTTTACACATTTACAATGTACCGTAATTTAAAAAAAGTATATCCCAAATAACCGTTATGACAATGTTGGTGACTTAATGGGAAACCGGAGAAAATTGGGGCACTTGGGAATTTAAAGATATGTTCAAGATTTTTCAGTCTCAAGGAAAGATGATCAGAAAACTGCATGTTGTAGTATTTGTATGTACTAGATTATTGGAAATGTGAAAGTTTATGTTCCGTACCTGGCGCTGACAATGTTTCCGGCATTCAGCTCAACCATTTCCTCAAAGCCAATGGCAAATATATCCACTGGGTTGGCTTTGCTCTCTGAGAACAGAAGAGAATAAGGTATAGCGGCAGACCAGAGGAAAAATCTCTTCCTTCAGAACCATTCTGGGAACCTTGGAAGTCAGGGTTTCCGGCGATCTTGGGCGCATCTAGCAGCCAGTCATTGAGAGTCTGGTTACGGAAGGCGATGCTACGAAACTGTTTGCCGCCGTTGACATTCCACGTGCCCACGCACACTCGGATCTGCTTGGGCTGCGTGTACTTGCGGTGGTTCTGGCACATGCCCAGCAGAACCCTGGGTGAAGCTGAGGAAAAGAGCAAAAGTTGATGCCAATAATTTTTTTATTAAATGGGAAAAAAACAAAGAAAACAACAAGAATTGATGGAGGATGTGGGCAATTACAACATATGAAATGCTTTAATAAAGTGGGAAGGGGAATGAGAAAATTAAATAAAAACTAGTCAGATGGCTTTCTTTTACCTCTAAGGGTAGCAGAGCTATATGCACCCATCAAGAGCCACATAAGGCTCCGGAGCCATAGGTTCCCTACCCCTACTCTAAAGGTTTTGTTTAGTTTGACAGTTATTTTAAGATAAAAGTTGAACAATTATGAGGGAAAAACTCTGAGATTATGTTTGTGAATAAAAACTAACAAGTGATATTTTTTCCTTGAGGAAAAAAAAATGTTAACTGTTAGAAACTAAAGGGATAAATGATACATTTGAAACATGAAACATCCATTGAGTATTAGGTGGAGGGCATAGGGTTCATCCACTTCAATTAGGTTACCTGACTGCAATACAGGCTCCGTGACTAACAGAGCGCAGCGTGGAAAGAAGGAAGAAGAAGAAGGCATGTTAGTTCTAAGCACACACTGACCAGGAAAGACCATCCCATGGCAAACTAAATGCTCCTTTGAATTACCATAAAGGCTGGAGGTGGTGAGCAAAGCTCTTGCTTTGTCAGCCAGATCGCTGTTGAGCGTGGAGCCCAAACGGAGGATGTCGATGGCCTCCTGCTTGGAGCTATCAAAGAAGTTGTTCTGGATGGTCCGGGTCACAGAACGGGCTCCATCTTTCAGCTTTCCGCCCTGGAATAAATACATTTGTTTTGATGTTGGATCTAAAATAAACAGGTAGTACTCCAATATCAGCCCGGCGATGAGGATTTTTGCTTGAGGCAACACAACAATGGTTCCCAAAGCAATGCACTTAAGAAAAAATATCACCCCCCAAAACAAAAAAAAAACAAAAAAAAATCACAAAAACGAGATCCAGTTGGGTCGCAAATTTGCAGTTTTGTAAGAGGAATGTGTTCGGGTTAAATTGAAATGATGATTGTATCTCAACTGAGATTTCTAGTGGATATGGAGGACCAGTAATGCCCAAATTAAACAAATAAACTGAATTATTCATAAAATCCAAATTGAAGTAAGATTGAAAAATATAAATATGATAAATTAAAATAAATAAATCAAAATTTGAATTAACACATTGAATGGATATTATGAAAATGAAAATAAACAACTAAAAGGTTGAAATAAATCAATAATAAAGCAAACAATAATATTTGAATGACATAAAATTATCTATTTATATTTTTGTATGTATTATTCAATTAATTTGGGCACTCTTTCAACATCAGTGAAGGGGAATCACTGCAAAAAAGACCAAAAAAAAGGAACCCCTCCAACATTTATATCCAATAAGAGCCACAGGAAAACCAAAGCCACTCCTCCCATCTAGCTAGGAAAAGCAAAACCAATGATTCAAAAAGAGAAAGGGAAGCTCGAACGTAAACTTACCGCACACACGGAGCATTCCAGAAGGAGGCAGAAAGAAACAGTATGGAATTACAACAACACGCAGTATTGCACACACACAACAAGGAGCTGCTCTTTTAACCGGAGCGAGCAACCAAGCAAAGCGCGACGGTTGAGGCACCTTGGCCTTGCCGTCCAGGGCGCCGGTGCCAGCATAGATCTTGCTGATGGAGTCGCCGTTGCCTGACCACATGGTCCGAAAGACTTCCTGGAAGCGGGCGACCAGCTGAGGTTTCTCTGTCAGACCCATTTCTTCCAGCTGCTTGGCTAGCATCTGAAGGGCGAATATAAATACCATCAAAAAAGGGGACCACAGATAGAGTGAGAGGGGTTAACACTACCCAACCTCCAGTGCAAAGAAGGCTTGGACACTGTTGGTTCTGTCCAAACAATCCAGGCAGTTTGTCCTTAAGGTGCCACCTTGGCTCCTAAAAAACAAAAAAGAGGCATACAATTGCTAAGGGTGGATTTGATATTCGAACACATGGATAACCAGTAATGCCTAAACTGAATCAATAGACATGCAATTAAAAATAGACTATCTTCAGTCGGTTCCAAACTTCTTGAGTGGTGTTTGCATGTTCTCCCTGTGCCTGCATGTTTTCTCCAAGTACTAAAGTCAGGGTGTACCCCAACTAGTTTTGAATTTGCTGGGATTCGATAAAAAAAAAATCAACAAATGATATTTATTTCAATTTGTGTAAACATGCATTTTGATTTTAATTAGTTTCAGTATTTATTATTAATATGTAATAGTTTATTTCCATTTGGATTTACTAATTTTAACCTCATTTTGACATTCTTCTTCCCTTGTACAGGTTGAAATCATTTGATCTGAACCATCCCACTGAATAGGCGCAACCATTGGTTGGTTCACCTTTTCAATGCAATGGAATTAAGAAACTTTGGTTTAATGATTAGATTAGATGAAGCTTTATTCGTCTCGTACTCGAGAAATTCACTTCATTGCAGTAGTAAGAAGGTGAAAACACAGACACAGGAAAAGAAAGTGTAGACCTAAATACAATAGATAAATAATAAACAAACACATAAATAAACACATTTAAAATAAATAGATAAGTATAATAAATAAATAAATGAATACACACGAATAAATAAACAAACAAACTAATAAATACATAAATACGTAAATAAGTGATGTATTCATAAATATGTTTCAGTCCTCCACATATTAGGTAAATAGCTCTACATCACCTGGTAATCCCCATCTCTCCGGAGTAGTAGAAAAAGCCACACTCTTCCAGAAACTTGCCAAGCTGTGGCTTCAGCACACTGTGCAGCTTCTCCGCTTTTCCACCGCGCACATTCTGGTGGTAGTCGAAGTTGACCATTTTGACGGACGTGGCGTGCTCCGAGGCTTTCAGGTGACTCTGAGATGAACAAAGTTTACCACCGTATCAATGGAAAGATCAAATGATCGCTGCCAACCCACGAGTGCAAATGGATATCCCGTCAATGGCAGTCAGTGACGGCGACCCGGCTGATGAGTGGTTAGCCCGTCGGCCTCACAGTGGGACACCTGGGTTCAAATCCAGGTCGGTCCGACTGTGTGGAGTTTGCATCTTCTCCCCAGGCCCGCGAGGGTTTTCTCCGGGTACTCCGGTTCCCTCCCACATTCCGAAGACATGCATCGTAAGCTAATTATGTCTAATTTCCCCTAGGTATGAGTGTGAGCATGAATGGTTGTTTGTCTCCTTGTGCCCTGCGATTGGCTGGCCACCAATTCAGGGTGCCCCCCGCCTCTGACCCAAAGTCAGCTGGGAGAGGCTCCAGCACCCCTCCCGACCTTGGTGAGGATAAAGTGGTTCAGAAAATGAGACAAGATGAGGGATGCAGTCAGTAGCTCAGTAATTAGTTTGACTTTCACCTGAAAGGCTTTACTGAGCATGTGTTCTCCTTCCTTACTGCCGAGCAGATTGATGATCACTTGTTTGCCGTACAACTTTTTCAAGGCAGTAAAGTGCCTGGAAGAAAAAAAAAAAACCTGTCTGAGGAATTTGCCCATTTAGGGTCAGTCATTTCTATTATATGCACCATATTTTTTCACACTATAAGTCGCTTAAAATGTTTCATTTTTAAGAATGTTATAGTGCTCCTTTTTTCTGAATTCCTATGTGCTCATTGACATCCAACCTATCTTGTATTGTAGTGTGTCTGTTTATACTGCTCCACTAAAGTTTTCTTAACACACACTCATGAAACCTATAAACAAAACAAACAATTAAAAAAAGAAGGGACAAGTGACAATATGCAGCACTTATTGTTTTAGTATTTAGAGTTATGATTGCATTATTACTACAGTTATACCTCTACATACGAATGCTTTTAGGTACGAAGGTTTCAGGTTACAGATTTTTTCTATGCAAATGAGTGACTTGCGATACGAAAAAGAACCAAATTACGAAATCCCCCAAAAGGTAAATGCATTTCCTTATCCATTGTTATTTTGAATACCCCCTATTAAGCGGTTAAAAACAAAAAATGCAACGTGGCGCACATACACATACACACATACACAGAGCACACTTTAAAGTCTAAAATTTACAACAAAGTGGACGACTTTCGGCCCTGTTAGAACGGGCTTATGCTAACGTTTGGTGGAGAAACACAGGTATTAAATCTATAATGCCCACAGAAGGAGATATTTTATCGGGGCAACGCACATTTTCATTTGCTTTATTTAGTTTAAGACAATAAATAATTTCCTTATAATTTTCTCTAATTTTTGTGTTTAGTATATCTTTCATACAAAATTGGGACATTGACCAATTTTAAAGGGTTCAGTTGGTAGTTTTGTGAGGACCGTGGAACGAATGAGAGAACTTACATATAAAGTACACCTCTGCTTACGAAATTTTCAAGTTACAAAAAAAGTCTTGGAAACAATTAATTTCTTAAGTAGAGGTACATGGCGCTTTATGTATAATAATAAACTCATTCACTGATGGTGTGCCTATCAGACGGAAAAATACAGGACAGTCATCCCTTGATTATCCCGACTTCACTTATCACGAATTCACTTATTTCCGATTTTTTCTGCTACTAATTATTTTTTTAAAACTGCAAATTCATGTAAATGTAAAAATCCACGCTGAAACTCATAAGCGGAAGCCCTGTCTTTCGCTTGCTACTCGGACAGAGCATTGAAGAAAATATAAATAAATACTTTTTTTTTAAAAAGGGGCGGGTAGTTAGTGTTTTCTTTATTTTGGCGGCCATGTCTAGTCTACATTAACCACGCTATTCGAGGGATTACTGCAATCATCTGTGTTCTTCGCTACCAAATTTCCCTTCGTTCTAATTTTCCTCTTTGTTTTTCTTTGAATTCAGCCTATGAAATTAGAGTATTGCATTGTAGTCACCAACATTTGGATACTGATAGAGAATCCGAAAAAGTTGATAAGCTTGGAAGTACACAAGGTGTGACACAGAGATTAGGACGGCCTTTTAAGGAAGATGAAAAATGTCTGCTAGCAGCCAGAAAGAACTAAGACAACACAAGGCCAATGAAGATGACATGAGGTTGTGTTAGCCCGGCCATCTTACAGAAGGCTTATCCGTCCTACGTGATGATAAATTAACTCAAAATACCTTTCAAAGGCCGGCGCGTTTGCTTCAAATCCTCGGGAGAGTTTGACGCGGTGGGAGCCGACCTGTGAGAGACATGGCAAGAGAGATGGATCAATATACATACATTATGTCACAGGTACAAGTTTAGGTGGGTGTGAGCGCAAAGACCTCAAGAGCAGCGCAGGGCGTAGGAGTCAAGGGTACTAAACTAGTAGCTTTATTTACCTCCACCAAGAAATGATTGGACTGTTTTAAAACTGATCAGGGGAACACATAAAATATTTCAAACGATTCGAGGTAAATATTACATTTATGAAATGGATTCAATGAAAATATGGAAATTTTAGACATTTGAGGAAATATGGTTTTGACGGTTGGAAAAGGCTTTTATTTTGAAAAATGCAATTTGGATGTCTTTGGTTTCTTGATCAGAACAAGTTTTGAATGTAAGAAAAACTCGTCACATTGATTCCTGTCAGCTGTGATCACAAGGTAGCGCTTTCGAATATTCATCTTATTTTGCAGATTTTGTTATATGGGGTGTCCCCTGGTGTGTTTCATAATTAATGACTTCCCGCTATCCTATTCAAACCCAAGCTGTTCTCGTTTTTTGTACCTGCAGTTTAAAAATTGTGTTTTTAACTTACGATACGACCGATTTGTGAGTTTTTCCTATGCAAAGTTAAAGGAACATTGATGGTAAAAGCAGGAAGCGTCTGAAAACAAGCCCTGGTTGTATGCACCTTTTTTCGTCTCAATTTAGTGACCGGCATGTAACTGTGGTCTAACAAATGAAAGAAAAGCGTTGTGGGCTGGGAGATGTTTTCAGACTAGCTTCTCACCTGACCAAAGATGTCGAGGAGCTAAAGAAAACACAAAAATGCCCTTTTACCAATTTCTGACTAGACCAGAAGTGAGGGTCCCCTTAAAAAAACTTCATCATTGTGTGCAATGTCAAAAAAAAAATCTGATCACCACGTGCTTTGCTAATTAAAATGTTAAGAAATATATATAGGATTTTCTCCCTTTTGCTTGGAAGCTCAAGAGCCAATTTGAGCCCATAAGACGCTTAAAAGGATTTGTAGAGAAGTGACAGGTACCCATTGAACTTTTACAATTCCCTGCCATTGCCAGCGATAAGCATCCAATGTATTTGGTCTAAAACGGTTAAGACGTCAATGGCAACCAATGAGTAATGAGTACTGTTGGCCGGCGTGTGGATTTTATTGGCTTGACACTGCACAGTCTGTGAAATCTGCGCCCCAAACCAGCAATAGCGGAAAAAGGAAGAAAAAAAAAGATGAGTCTTATACCAAGTGTGGATTGTCATCACGTCGATTGGGTTGCCGATTATCGCTGAGGTGTAACAAAACTCCCTTAAGGGACTTTTTCTGAACACAGCACGGACACGGGATAAATGGAAATGTCTGGCTACCGGTGCAGCGTCAAATGTGACATTCCTTAGTTAAACATTATCAGAGTGACCTAGGCCTCATTCAAATGTGGGGGTCTTTGGTTGTTTTTGCTTCCCTTATGCCTTACCTGGATTCCCGGCTGCTCCCAAAACAGCGGAATGGAGCCACGGATCTGGATGAATGATGATACTTTATCATCCAGAAAGATGGCCTGTTGGAAGCCATCACAAAGATAAGTCAAGCAGTCCAAAAAAAGACAACAGACTGGAGATTGATAGAAAGACAGAGGCACTGTGCTTAAAGTAGATCCCAATAAATTCTAACAAGGTTTATATAGGTTTACAGCACAAAATAAATAGTAGTCGATACTTTTCTCAATGAAAACACAGAACAGACTCCTCAAGTCTGTGTCATTAAACCAGGATGTTTTTTAAAAATGTGCAAACACTGTGTACACTTTTGGTACATTATTAAAAAAATTAAATTGGATAATTTATGAGGTAGGGGAACACCAATAATAACAACACTGGGGAAGAATTAGCCCCTGACTAAGCCAATTAAAAAAATAATTCAATTTCAAATGTGTGGAGATAGAGCTGGGCGATATGACAAAAATTGTTAACACGATTAAAAAAAAAACATGTATTTGTTTAAAATTTGAAACTACAAACTTCTATGAATGAGTAAAAAATACTTTCTATCTTATCCAAATATAAAAATAACTATGTTATCTCACTTTATAAGAAAAGTGAATATGAAATATGATAATTTTAAAACGTCAGCCTATTTTCAGCCTCTAAAAAGAAAGTGTAAATTTACCTCAAATATGGCCATTTGCAAAAAAAAAACCGTCATGCGTTATCCCATTGTGAGGACATTTGTGTGCATCATTTTCAGAATATTTTGAATGGAATACAAAAGCAAAATGCACATCAAAAAGGAAAGCCAGGGAGGAGGCGGGGCAAGTATACAGCCAACCCGGCCATTATCAAACTTAAATACAAAATTAGATTTAAGTAAGGTTAGATTAAACTTGTTTTTGAGTGTGTCTGCATCATAATCCAAGTTCATTTAAATGTCTTTATGTTAATAAACGAGCATGTTGCCATGCCTTTCTGCAGTAAATAGATAACTATCAAGCAAACAAAGTTTGTACTTTGGTAGGACACGAAAAAATTAACACAAAAGCAGAGATATGCCTGCTATTCCAAGCGATCTGATTCACGGGCGATAGACACTCACCTGCTCGGTTTCCACAAAATTGGCCACCTGGCCATCATCATTGGCACCACGCACGTTGAAACGTGTGCCAGCCCGCTCCGAGCTTAGGCGGGAGAAGATGCAAGCCTTGGCCTGCTTGTGTCCGGCATAGATGGTGCGGATCTCCACGCCACCGCACATCAGTCTCAGCAGCCAGTCATCGCAGTTGACACCGTAATGCTTCAGGTGGAGGTGCAGGGACTGATTCCTAAAAAAAAAAAATTAATTAATTAATAACATGGGTTTTCTCGGCGCATAATTAATACAGTGAGTGGGAGTTCCTACCAGAAGAAGCGGTTGTCTGTGGTGTCCTCTAGGATGCGGCGACGCGCATTGAGGCTAAGGTCCATGCTCACACCTGAGGCTGACCAGGCGAAATAGAAGTGGCCCGAGTTGAGCACCTTGCGCACCTCGCCGATCCGCTCCTCGTCGCCAGGGTCATTCTTCAGCGACACAAAGTCTGTTTGCGTCACCCGGAACACCTCGGACTCCTGCACCTTCCCCACCGAGCTGCACCCCGTCACCACCACCAGGCTGTGGAGCATGGAGTCGCCTGTCGTGCGCAAACAGGGGGACCCCTTTGAAACCTCCACGCACACACTTTTCTGCACATCCAATGAGTCTAAAACCTTTTATAAATGACGTGACAACTTCATGACACAGAATTACAAACATCACAGCACAATTATTACTAAGATTTTCCCCTAGTTGTAATGCAGGGGTCCCCAAACCGGTCCTCGAGGGCCACTATGGGTGCAGGTTTTTGTTCCAACCAATCCAGCACAGACAGTTTGACCAATGAGATTTCTACAGTAAACAAGAAGCACCTGACTGCAATCCACTGATTGCACTTATAGGACATCACATTGGTGAAAAGGTGTCCTCTTTATGGTTTGAAATGAAAATCTGCACCTACTGCGGCCCTTTATGGAATAGTTTGGAAACCACTGTTGAATTGTCTTCAAAGTCATGCAGAGGACAAGATTGGCTCTAAATAGGAATTGGACTATTGCACATATATGTACATGACACTATTTGGGAAACGTGGCTGACCCAAGTTCAGGCGCAGAACACCCAGGACCCCATAAGCATCCACAATTTTAGAGTATGTGTTTTTAATGGCCTCCTTCTCAGCAGCCGCTAAAACAGAAAGAAGAGCAAAAAGTGAGACTTGCGCTCCTATAAAACAGCACATCATTAAAGGGGACTCCTTACAGAGGACTGCGACGGCCCCGGATTCAAACATGAGGCATTCTTCCCGGGATCTTGTCTCCACGATGACACTGTATGGAGGCGGGTCCAACTTGTGGTAGATGCGATAACCTTTGCTGAAGGCCATTGTGGATACAGGATTCAATTACTTATACCTGGAATATAAGAAAGACCCAAAACTTACATTAGGAAGAAAGGCATCCCAAATATGAAAACATTCATTCATTTTCAACCCTGATTATCCTTATCATGGCGGTGGGGCTCTCTATCTATCCCAGCTGACTTTGGCAAAAGACAGACTACACCCAACACTGGTCACCAGTCAGGTATAGGACAAATAGAGAGACTGACAACCATTTGCACTCACAATCACATCAACATGTGGGAATCCATTCTATACAGTGTATAGTATACACTGTATGCACCCAAGCCAGGTAAAAGAACCACTGCACCACCAATCTAACCAACAATGCGTTTCCATAAGTATGAATCCAAGTCTACAACAAAGCTGACACGCATGCAGTTGGAATGTATGGACAACGTGAAAATTCTATACTACAAGAGGTGGAAAGCCAGTTTCGAACCTGCGAGGCAAAGGTGCACCACACTAGCGCACCCTGCTGCAATTTCTGCTTTTACCATCCGATTGATTTCGTCATTGCGAATGGAAGGTGATTTCGAAATCCTAATTCGGCACACCCTTTGCGTCAATTTCCAAATTTTGAGGATAAATGTTAATGTTTAAGAGCAATGGTCCGCCAAGATTAGCGGCTATGAACAGAATTAAGGGCACAAGAGGCCGGTGGGCGCACACGGACAGTCACGACTTTTATTAAAAACACCAATACTTGAACACAAAGACAGTGCCCACTTGAGCATTTTGTAGCCGTCAACTCTACAATCTTTGTTTTTAAAACATACATCATATTTAAATATGGCAAAGGGTAGATGATTTGAGATAAATTAGCTTTAGCTCGCTAGCCCTAATCTCGGAGTACACTGTAATGTGCACGGCTGCGTCAAACCGGCATTTATCTCAACATATAATCTGACTGGGCGATAAGTGTAATTAAGAAAAAAGGGCCCAACATAGTCATGATGCTACTTCAATGTGTGTCAATGCAAAACAATAATTATAAACACAACAGGTACAGCGAAAGAAAGCTTTTACCGAATTTCACCGCCGGGTTGCGACTCCGCTGTCACAACAAAATCCTTCCCATTGCGATGCCACAATGGTACATTCCAAGAATAAAAATAGACTAACTCCTAGCGTCACCAAGCGTAGCAAAACACAATGACTACAATAAAAGCCTCAAATTATCCTATACAATATCAAAATACTGTAATATAGTGTAATATAACACAACGTCTCATTCTCAAACGGGGAATGTCAAACATGTATTCGTCCAACTCATTTGAATATACTACATTCGACAGTATATTTCAGCCAATGATAGAAGACCTTTGGCGATAGCCCGTCCAATCGGATATTATGGTGGGCGGGATTTATTTGGTTCCAAAGCTAAATTCAAAGCGATTCCGAAGCGCTCTCAAATGTAACTCTTAAACGCGCCCTAATAAATGATAAAAATAATAATATTTCAAATACAAAAAAAATATAGAAATTTCCCGTTTGAACTCGTTTAACAAAAAACGACTACCAACCAATGACAGCGGTCTTTGGAGGCTGACTAACCAATTACAGTTAGAGAATGACCGGGTTTTCGTAATTGAACAGAAAAATGTGATCCCTGTGCTTAAATAAGTAATGCAAATATTGAGTTTTCTTATGACGTGTAACCTAAATGTGTTCTCAGTTCACTAATTTCATCATTTACCTTCTTAACCGTAAGCCAATGGCAACGGTTACGCAGGTCGTCCAATCGAAATTGTAGGTGGGCGGAGCTTAGATGTTTCATAACAAGACGGTCTCTGACCATGATAAAAGATAAAACCTGTTTCGGATCGGAGGTCCAAAATGTTTGTCACTGTGAGTTTGACGGGTAAGAAGCTGTTTGCATTTTTACAATATATGTTTTGTGTATTTAGCATTGTGTTCATCTTGAGACGGAAGTGGAAGTATTTCTCCGTTCAGGCAAGCGACTGTTTTTTAAGAGAACTTGTATAATTATTGTATTATGTATGTATAAAGAAGTCGTATAACTTGTTCTAAAATTATAACTTTTGGTTTGACGGAACATACTGATTTTTTGAACTGTACATATTCATCATTAAACAGGAAGTATTGATCAGTAATCTGTTGATAAAATGTAATTTCATTTTTTAGATGCGTTCATCATATGCACGAGCCAAATGGTGCAATTATTATTTTGCATTGTTGTAGTTGGGGGTTGGGGGGTTATTTCACTAATTACCCAAAAAAAAAAACATTTTGACATGAAAACATTTAGGACAGAGGAGGAGAATTAATCATACTTATTATTGGAAATGTAAAATTAAATATATAGCCTGGTGGATGTTTGCTTAGCGCATCGGCCTCACAGTTCTGGGGTCCTGGGTCGAATCCAGGTTGGTCCACCTGTGTGGAGTTTTTAATGTCCTCACCCGGCCCGCATGTTTTTTCTCCGCATACTCCGGGTTCCTCCCACATTCCCAAAACATACTGAGTAGGCTGATTGACCAGAGGTGTGCGTGTGAAAGGTTGTCAATCTCCTTGTGTCCTGCGATTGGATGGCCACCAGTTCATGGTGTACCCTGCCACATCCCCAAAATTGGCTGGCTATAGCCTCCAGCACCCCCATGACAACATTTGACAAAAACGCTCAAATAGAATTCTTTATGGTTTTCTTATCACAGGAACAAATAGATTTTTGTGAAAAAAAACAACAACGTCATCAACTGAGAGTCTATTTCAAGACATCATATGACTAAGCGTACCTAAAAATATTGAATTAGAACAAGACAAGACAAGACAATTTATGTTTTGAATATTTCTAAAGCATCGATAATGACATGCAGACAATAGATCAGCAGACCAAAATTAAGTGTCTCACCATCACGTGTTCAAGAGGATTTGACTTTACCAGCAGTCTATAAAAGTTCTGTGTGCTTATTTCTGCTGACTTTTCAATATTTTTGCACCTTATTATTCTGTGTAGACAACTAAATCGGGCCCATGATGAAGGGTCTTTACTTGGTGGAGCCTGTGGTGGCCTTGTACGCCTTTTCCACATATTTGACGTATCCACTGGTGCAGCAGTATGTGTATCGGCGTCTGTGGCAGCAGCTGGCCAACAGTACTTACCCCATCTCAGACAACGTGTCCACATGCACCACTGCTAACTCCAGTGATCCCGAAAACCACACATTCTACTTCCAGGTGAGTTGTTAGTTTCAAGGAAGAAGTGTGTTTGCAATGTGATGCACTTAAAAATGTTGGTTTTATTCAAACATGAGCCACGAGTCTATTATTAGTTGTTTTGTCAGGTGTGCATAAATTAATTTTATGTGCTGCACTTAAAACTGTTGGTTTTATTCAAACATGAGCCACGAGTCTATTATTAGTTGTTTTGTCAGGTGTGCATAAATTAATTTTCACTCTGCTAGTTTTCACTTCTGCTTTGCCTAAATCCACGGGCATACAGAGGAAAAACAAGAAGTTTCAGTTCAGTAGTTCCAAACCCAACTTCTGTGCCAGTTTCATCTTGCTAAGAGTGGAACCAAGTACAGTAATCCCTCGAATATCTCAGTTAATGTAGACCAGACATGGCCACGATAAACAAAAAAACCCAAAGTAGGATCACCTCTATTATAACTACCGTTTTTTTATGTTTCTTCGGTGCTGAGACCTAGTAGCAAGCGAAAGACAGGGTTTCCACTGACGAGTTTCAGCGTGGATTTTACCATTTTTATGAACTTAAAAAAAAAATCCACGATGAAGTGAAGCTGCGAAAGTTGAAGCCGTGATATTTGAGGGAATACTGTACAGGGAGGGAAGAAAAGAAACTCAAAAAAGGCTAATTTGACAATAGTGCCCAAAAAGGCTAAATACTGGAATAAGAGTAAAAAAAAACTTGTGGACAAACTCACTATTAAAGGAAAAGACCAAGAACACCGTGTGTAGTTACAGTGATAATAGTCAACAGAAGCTGAAAGAAAGCAGGGAACTAAGTATAAGCAAATTGACGAAATTGTGAAGAAGGAACAAAGTGAAAATGAGAAGTTGATTGGTTGACACAGGGGAATGGCAGGCAAGACCTGGTGGAAATGGAGAGCTAATCAGACAACACAGGGTAAAAAAGGAACCTGGCACTGGAAGGAACAAACAAAACTAAAGTATTTCGCCACTTCCTCCAGGAAGACCCTCTGAAAGTGCCATTTATGTCTAGTTGTCAATCATCTGTAATCTTGGATTTAAAAAACATTGCATAGCGTATTTACTCGCATATAAGCCTCCCACCCGTATAAGCCGGACCCTGAAAATTGGCTTGAATTTTTTTAAGTTTACAATTTCTTGCGTATAAGCTGCCCCCCTGATCCCCAATTTTCCCTTCCATATTCATGGTTTTAATAGGGAGTACAAATGTGTTACTTTGAAGGAAAAATATTAACCTTATATCATAAGTTAATATGCCTCTCTTTGTAAATGCAAAGTATCAAATTATTCAATTTGAAAAAAGAAATGTCTATCTTGATGAGGATCTGATGCGTTCTAATTACAGAAAGATGTTGTGGCAGCCATATCGCTTCTAATGCCAAAATATCTCAATTCTTTCGATGTTTCATATCTCTCCAGGCATTGTCACTTTCAAATAAGAAATACAACGGAAAAAAATTGAGGTGGATTTTTTTAAATTTCCAACTCAAGAGTCCTCGTGTCTGTCCAGTCAGAGCATTTCTAACTAGGTTTAGACGGCAGTGCCCTAAATAACATGGCTGCCCGGGATCGAGTTAAGATGGCTGTGCCCTAAGCAAGCAGTGACAGGAATGTGAGTTTTTTCACATTTTATGTAAGATACGTACATTTTTTCTTGAATTTCATTCATAGACATCAAAATTAATTTGGTTTAGCCTTTTATCTGTTTATCTTCTTTATTTTTGAATAAAATTAAAGTATTTGCCGTATTCACTTGCGTCATTTTCCCGTGACGTCAGTATCAACTTGCAGATTTTTGAAAGTAGTGTTTTTATGCGCAAATAAGCCATACCCTCGATTCAGTAATAATTTTTGTCCGACAAAGGCGGCTTATATGCGAGTAAATACGGTACTCACAAATCCTAGAAAGGCAGGAATCGGTGTTAGTACAGCCCACCAGTTGTCATTCTGAAGTTAGTCTTTGTGCCTCAAAAAATAAATTCATAGAAGAAAAATCTTCAATTGTTATTATTTAAGGCATAATACATCCGTGTTCACTCTCATGACAATGTTTTTAATACACAAACATTTGCATCTTTTTGTGGCATTTGCAGCAAGTGCAGGAGGAGGCCTCGCTGTTCTCTCTGTACTCTCAGGTCCTTTCGGCAGTGCCCTCCTTGCTAGTTACCCTCCTGCTGGTGGCATACAGTGACCGTGCTGGGCGCAAGGTGGCCATTGTCCTACCACTAGTAGGCACACTCCTGTACACACTGTCTTTGCTGCTGGTGTCCTACCTGGAGCTCAACGTCTACCTGCTGGTGGGTGCCTCACTCTTGTCTTCTCTTTTCGGCGGGCTGGGCACCTTCCTTGGTGGCTGCTTTGCGTACGTGGCAGACCTTAGCGGCGGCGGTGGGCGAAGGATGACGCTACGCATCGCCGGCCTGGACATGATGATCGGACTGCTTTCTGGCGTTGCGGCGCTGTCCACGGGATACTTCCTGAGAGCCGCAGGTTTCAACGGGCCCTTCTTGACCTCAGCCGCCTGCCAAGTCCTGGTGTTGCTCTACGCCATCTTCTTGCTGGAGGAGACAGTGGCACGGCCAGCCGACACTGACTCAGCCCGATGCTCGGCAGTGGTGAAAATGTTCTCCGCCGTCTACGGCATGTTCATCCGGACTGGCGCCGAGCGGCGTATGCTGCTGGCGCTCCTGCTGTTGATCTTCACCAGTTTCTCTTTTGCCTACGTGGGAGGATTCTCCTTGTTGACTCTATATGAACTGAACGAGCCACTTTGCTGGACTGAGATTCTCATCGGCTATGGCGCTGCGCTTTCCACAACTATATTCCTCTTCAGCTTTTTGGGCGTGGCCGCATTGACTTACTGTGGCACTCCTCAGCTGCTCATTGTGCTACTGGGCATCCTCTCCCTGGCCACTGGAATGGTTATGGTAGCCTTTTCAAAAACCACGCTGATGATGCTTCTAGGTAAGCTCCCTCCCACATTACCAAACCATGTTGTCTTCAATTAATGGGGGTAGTTTTTCTTACAATGTTGTCTCTGAGCATACACATGCCATGAAGAGAATTAGTAAATTTTATGTCACTAAACAAATTTTCTTGTTTTGAATGCTGTTTTTTATTTTCTCTGTGTTAAGCGAGAGTTCCCATGCTCCTGTCCATCATGCCCTTCGCTGTGCTGCGATCTATGATGTCAAAAATCGTCTCCAAGTCAGAACAGGGTGAGTACCTGCCAGCGACTATTCATCTGTTCTTCTTGAAATTTTAAACGTTTTTTTTATGCAGGTGCCTTGTTCGCCTTGCTTTCCTTCACGGATGTCCTGACGGCTAACGTGTCGGTGGCTGTCTTCAGTATCTTGTACGCCACCACAGTGGTCTGGTACCCCGGTTTAGTCTTTCTGCTGGGTGCCGGGCTATGCGCCATACCGACCATAATTTTGGGGTGAGTGATTTAGCTGACATCAGCCCAAAGTATTTTTTTACAGTACAAAGGAATCTCAATTAATCACAGTGTCCTGGGTCAAGGTGAGTCTAATGTTGCCCATGCAGATCTGCCAAACTGTTTTATTCATTTAAGCCACAATAGAGCTTAAGATACTTAAAGAAAAAACACACGAAACATAAAATCTACAGTGCAAAATACACTATTTTTTTATATAATTACAATACCATTTTTTTATATGCAAATGAGTGACTTGAGATATGAAAAATATCCAAGTTACAAAATCACCCAAAAAGTAAATGCATTTCCTTATCCGTTATTTTATTTTTAATTCCCATTATTAAGCAATTAAAAACAAAAAATGCAACATAGCGCATATTTCCACACACACAGGGCACACGTAGAAGTCTAAAATGTACTACAAAGTGGATGGCTTTCGGCCTTGGTAGAACGAGCTCTTGCCGCCAGCTGGCCGGCAAACATGGGTTTTAAATCTATAATGGCCGCGCACAGAGATATTTCAGCAACGCAGGGGACATTTTCACATGCTTTATTCAATTTACGACATTAATGAATCATTTCCTTATAATTTTATCTCATTTCTCACATCTTTCATACAAAAATTGGGACACCACTTTTGAAGGGTTGGTAGTTGTGAGGAACCGTGGAACAAATTAGAGAATTTACATATAAAGTACACCTCTACTTATTAAATTTTCAAGTTATGAAAAGTCTTGCAACCAATTTTGTAAGTGGAGGTGCGGCTGTACTTATTTTTCTTTTCAAAAAGAAATATTTTAAATGAATGTCAACATACATAGCACAAATTGTGGTACTACTGTGGTTTTAGATAGCCGACTGAAAGATAGTGTCAATGGGCCTCCTTTAACATCTGCAAGTTTGAAACCCCTAATGAACCTAAATTCAACTAATAGATGTACTTTGACCTTGACTTTAAAAGTGGTGATTCATGCAAAAATCTGCAACATGATTGCTTGCTGTAAAAGGCCTGAGTATTCTATTTGAGTGGAAAGTTGCTCAACCTTATCAAAACACAAAGTGTGTTTGTCCAGTATTGTGCTGAGTGGGCTCAAGTCCTACAGTGGTAGCCTAACCAAAGCCACTCAAGCTTGGGTTCAAAAGTGCTAATGAAACCTTTCAAACATTTGTAACCAAAAAAAAGGTTTTAAAAGATTTCAAACCAATGCTGGCTATCTGAAACCAGTCCTAAATACCCAGCCCAAACTTTGAAACCACCTTTTAACTGCTGTGAGCCATTCAGTTAAAATATTTCGCCTTTCCAGTGTGGTTTATGCAATGGGAGTGGACATAGCCGAAGAAGAGACGGCAGCAGTGGATGAAGAGGAAGGAGAACATGGTGAAAGGGAAAAGGACGTTACCGAAAACGCCAACGACAGTGAACCGCTGCTAAGCTGAGAAAATCCAACGTATCCGCATTTGACTAAAAAAGGTTTTCTTCCATCTTACATGAAAGCAGCATACATACAGTAGCATCCCACATGCTCTTGTGCTCCCTCAGGAAAATGCAATACCGAATATTAATGAAAATTTGTGGCATATTCAATGATGTGCAGTGTTGTGTGTGCTGACATATTTTGGCTTTTAAAAATAAATTAAATGTTTTCGTTTTTCTCTACTACACTGTGCAATATGTAAAGTTTTCCGTTCACGCACAAAACAGTTATACCTCTACTTATGAATGCCGCTAAGTGCTAAATTTCCAGGTTACGAAACTCAAATGAGTGCCTCAAGATATGAAAAATATCCAAGTTACAAAAAAAAAAAAAAAAAATACATGCATTCGTTATCCGTTATTTTATTTTGAAAATATTGTCACGGATGCATTGATTCTCTCGTTAGAAGCTCTTGATTCTATACTGGGCTCCCATTGGCTATATGAGCTGCTTCTGTTTTAATCATCAGGCCTCCCAAGAAAATTACCAGTGCGAATGAAAAGAAGTTGTCAGCGTGGATGACCAGTCAGTCGAGGGGGCATAAAAACAAACTCTTAACTGAGGTAATGGAGCTCTTGAATATACGGGGGGATACAAAAAGAAGGCAGAGGAGGAAGCAGTCAGTGAACATTGCAACACCAAAAAAATCAATGAAATGCTTGAGATATTTCACAAACATTCAGTCCTCGTAGAGGGAAAAAAAACACCATCCAGAAAGTGTTCACGAGTCGTACTATTGCCCACTTTGACAACGTTTGTCTATTGCATTATAGAAACATTATTAAAAGTTCTCATAAGTAATCGTCTTTGCATCATTTTTTTTTCAAAACGTCCATCAAACAGCACAGTTTTGAAATGAAATTGAGGGCCAGTGAAATCCAAACAGTGTGTGTGTGTGTGTGTGTTTGTTTGTTTGATTTTCCTGTTGTGTCCCCAACCCATGGGGGCTTAAGCTCCGTGCCGCCCCGGAGACACAATAGGGTCAAAGCAAACACATAAACACATACACACACACACACACACTCACACACAGACACACACACACACACATACATCCACCCAACAACAAGACAGTGTTTGTGTTCTCTCTCTCTTCTCTCCCTCTCTATAGCATAGCGTTCCTCATCTTCCAATGCGTTTCAACATGGATAGATTTTGTATGCATTTAAGACATTAATAAATCATTTTCTTATAATTTTCTCTCATTTTGTGTGTTTCCTCATGTTTCATACAAAATTGTGACACTTTGAACAATTTTGACGGATTTAGTTCTTAGTTGTGTGATAACCGTGGAACGGATTAGAGAATTTACATATAAAGTACAACTCTACTTAAAAAACGAAATTTTCAAGTTACGAAAAAAGTTCTAGAACCAATTAATTTCCTAAGTAGAGGTATGAATGTACTCCCACCTGGCACATTTTTGCCTGTTAGTTTGATTTATAATCTGCTGAAACACACTACAGCTGGATCAGAGCTGATCTTGTGACCAAATATATATTTTTTAAAAATCCATAACGGATGCCATTAACGGGTGTCAGGTCTAGACATCACTACATCTTGTGACCAAATATATTCAAGAAAAAAAAATCCATAACGGATGCCAATAACGAGTGTCAGGTCAAGATATCACTACTTCTTTGTTTGTATTTTCATCCATCTTTTTTGGATTTGAGTACATCTCAAGTCAAAACAACTTTTTCATTTATCCTAGCCAAATCATTTTAGTCAACTGAACTACTGCAAGAACTACAGCTATCTATCTCATCCGCTAAGGCAACTTCCATTTCTTTACATAATTCCTCTACACCGTTATCCTCATTTACAGTTACAATCTCTTCCTCCCTAACCTCATCCTCCTGTGTTGGATGGATTTCTACTATCTGAGCCATGGAATTTGAGAAGAAGGGTGAGAGAGAGAAGGGCTCGCTTGGGGAGGAAGATAATGACTGAGGGGAGCAAGCAGAGAGTGAGAAGGGAGCTCTGGGGGAAAGAGTTGGGAATTGATATTGTGTGGGTGAAGCCGTGAGGGGTTTGCGAGAACTGGGGGCCAGTTTGGGGGGAATTGGCGGAGCTGATTCATTAGGAGCAGGAAACATTGAAGTTGATGGCTGCATGTAGTCAAGCTCATCAGACATATGCTCCATTATTGATGGGAGTTTGGATTTTACTTCTTCCTCCAGTTCAAATGAGGTTGGTGATGACTGGGAGTCTTGGGATGTGGGTGGAGTCTCTTTCCGGGCTTTACACTTTCTTCTTGTCTTGGGCATAAGAGGAGGTGGAGGCGGCGGGGCAAGCGGAGGTAACATCAGCGTGGACGTCTCGGTAGATATCCGTACCTTGAAGCTGCGTTTCATCAGGCGTCTTTTACAAAGGATACTGTCAGACTGCAGGAAAAGGGGGTTGATGAAGCAGAGTGCCCCCAGGCCTGAGCCACAGTCGAGTTCCCTGGGGCTGCGGGTCTCGATGGGACAAAACTCGCGGAAAAGGGCAGAATTTGGGTCTGATTTGTTATCACATTCAGCGATAGTTGTCTGGTTGGCTGAGTCGGGCTGGGTAGGAGGAAGAGCTGAAGATGCAGTTTGTGGAGCAGGAGCAGAGACTGATGAATCTGGTGTCGGCTCCTTGGTGGCCTGGGTTATTGGAAGCTCCCGTGGCCCCCGGACGTTAAGGTGTGAGCTCCAAAACTCTGAGATAAGAAAAAAAATGTTGTTAAATTAAAAAAAGACAATGTTATAACAGAAATTGTATTTTGAGCTGTGAAACTTGGATAATATTCATTGAATTTTGCCATTAAAATTCTTTCTAGAGATCTTTTATGGAATTTGCCCTCCAAGTGTCTGACTGTCTTTTCAAATTGTGTGTAACATCCTTGATTTTGAGTGATGAGTAATGATAGGCATTTATCAATGCCATGTTTAATATTACACATGCAGTTGCTTGAATTATATCATATTTTTAAGAAACTAACCTATTCCCATGTGAGATATGGACTCGAGTTCTTTATGGGAAGTTGCTTTCGCAATTGCCTCAGGAAGCTCCAAAGGGAAGGGTAAAACATCTCTAGTAGATAAGTATAATGAGTTAATATAAACATTTTAAGACACATAGTGGATAGAATTAATCCAATATAATCCTTACCTGCTGACGCAATAGAATGACACAAGTCTTGGGAGGTCTGGAAAGCTAATTGCTGATGTCTCCAAAGTCAGAGCTGAAATCAACAAATTAACCATGGTCAACATCTCAAGTGCTCTATAAAGTTAAAAAAAATCTGCATCACAACATTCCACGTCTGGACTTACTTGAATGTTCTTCTCTGATGCCAAACTGCTGCACGAAAGATGGCACGCTGTTATCCACCAAGCGCACGCAAAGCACATTGGTCTGGGATGTGTGAGACTTTCGCACCAGGAACGTCTGGCAAGGCAAAGCATCATTGCCAAGTCAGAAAAAGATGCTTGAAAATGAAAAGAAAACGTGAATTTCTGTGTGTGGCGGACCCCAGGAGGTTCTCGCTGCAGTATGTGGAGGGCGGTGGCAGGGTTAATTGACAACTGCAACCAGACGGGCACTGTCAACAAGAGCCGGTCCAGGATGCTGACACTCCGTTGAGACCCTCCTCCTCGCTGGTGGCCTGCGAACTTGCGCCCCGACTCCTGGCTCGGCTCTGGGAAAGCATACAGAGGCTCCTCTTGTTGTTCCATCTAAAAAAAACATACAATAAATCACATACACTGCTCGTCATTAAAAGAAGGAGTTACAGTAATACCTTGATATGTGATTGCCCCAACATACAAGAAATTTGAGATACGAGTAAAATTCCGAGCAAATATTTGCCTGGAGATACGAGAAAATTTTTGAGATACGAGTATACGAGACAGTCAGGTGGCCAAGACGCAGTACGCTGGTTATGATAACGCACTGTTTTTCTCGCCGCATCTCCCTCGTGTAATGATATATACGGGCACTACGTTGCATTCTTTCCGTGTTTTTTTGCATTAATCAGTGCAGAATTAAGGCAAAAACAATGGGTCTATGGCAAGCAGGTGCAATGAACACATTAAGCTTGTATCTCAAGGTATTACCGTGTTGGGTTTTTAGTTGAAATCTCATGATAACTGTTTAATTTTCTTTACGACTGATCCGAGGATAACATTTATAGGTTTTTTGGGGGGGTATATTTGAATGCACAGATCGAAATCTTAAATGTTTTAGTGCTTTTTGCACTCTATCAAAAATCAGAAATGATGAAGTGTGTTTAAGATCAGTCCTGAAATTTTACCTGGAAGACAAAATGTAATTCCTCCAAACTCAACAACACTGACTTTCGTAAGTGGAAGCTTTGCACACACCTGAGTGGTAAATTCTGGACTGTGACAGCAAGTTCAGACTTGGTATAATTGCAGTTTATGGTGAGCTGTGGGAACACGTGTGGAAAATTCAGCCAACACTCAAAAAAGCACATAAACCCCACATCAGTATTATAATGCATTATGTCTCATTTTATAATGCATAAAGTTTCTATTTCAACACCAGCATTCAAGACACTTCAATTTTACAACAACAGTTTTTTTTACCTGGTTGCTCCTTCCCGATGCTGTTGTCGTTTTGGATAAGCCGCCATGTTCCTATTATCATCATCATAATTATTAATTACTACTGTTATTATAAACCTCCATGTATAATAACATTGTGGCCTGTTATTGCGCTTGTTCTAGCTACAGAGTTCTATTCCTCCTATTTCTTCATTTCCTCTTCATTTCCTCCTCGATGGCTCCTCCCTTTTCACCTGATCTCACCTGGAAACTTTGGTGGACTGTTTCAACATTATTTATATAAGATAAATACCCATTTAAACAAAATAATAATAATACAGAACAACCTAAGGTTATTTAAACGAATTATCTTCTAAAAAGTTTAACATAAATGTAACGACACAATGCGTAATTTCCAAGGCGTCTAACTCAATTTTAAAGTTAGAATTATTTTACCGGGGGTTAAATTAGGAATAGACTACCGTTGACATGTCCTTTTTATTAATCATAACAGTTATTCTTTCAGAGAAATACGTTGCGACGGTCCGATTTTGAGGCAAACGCGCGCCCCCTTGTGGTTGCAAAGAAACCAGAGCCGGATGTGCTATTTGAACGACAGCTCGGCGTACCGCGTTGGGTAAGCACTACGACGGCTAAATGCCGAGCTAAAATCATCCCTATTTCTTCTTTGTGCGTGTGGAATAGCGACGCCGCGAGATGAACTCGCGTAAAGTCGAATTGTTATTAAACTTCCGTGAGTCCAATTAAGGGAAATACAAAAGAAACACGCGTATGTGGTCTTAAGGCGTTTTGATATTGTTAGCATTTTTAAGCTAGTTTGGCTATCGTCAGTAGTCGCTACAATATGCCGTTTCCAAGCTGCCGCGTCGCTGACCTGACTTCGCATCGTTCCACTACTTTCTTTCAGAATTTACCCTGCTTGATTGGTCCGTATCAGGCTCCTAACCCATTTCCCACTATATTTGGCCCCCATTTGTTTCGGTGAAGTGAAGCTAGCGGCTTTATTTATTCAGCTATGTCCATGTGAACCCAAGTCAAGTGTCTTGAGATTCAAGTTTGGTTAGCTTTGTTTTGAAATTGTTCGACGTAGCAGTCACACACGTCGGTGCTTTATTTGACGATTAAAATTGACAGTTATCAGACAGATCTAATACATTTTTTAAATGAAACTTGTCTTTTTACATCAACAATCTGTGTACATTTACCGGGTTTAGATGTTGGAATACACTTTAAAAGCTGACTACTTAAATAAGAATGAATAGTCAATCAGAACAAATTGCTTATAAGAGTCCTGGCAGGGTTGCCGATCTTGCTTTTTAACAAAACGGCGCGGGTTTGATTCCCGGTCCGGGCACTCCATCTAAGCCACTCACTGACAGTCCCAATTTCCGTATACTACAGCCTAATCTAAAGCATGTTTCTAATATCAGATTGTGTTCTGGTTAGGAAGTTTAACAACGTCTGCTAACCCCCAACCATTTAAAAAACAGGTTAAGTGGGAATAAACAACAAAGCAACTGTAATTTTGTGCTGACCAGTGTTGTCAAAGTTACATTGCTTATCCTGAAGGTCACTCAAGTGTTACATGTTGGTATGCATTGATTTAAAATTTGAAGTGATGCAATCTATCTACACATCTGAGTGATTTTGTTAATCGCATAATATAACGTGTTGCCTTTTCTTGTAGATGCCTGGTTGTTAAAGAGATGAGTGGCGACCACGTAAAGTTGTTTGTGGGCAACCTTCCTTTAGACGCGACGCAAGACGAAATCAACAAGCTCTTTGCTCCCTATGGCGAGATCAACACCTGCTCCTTGCTCAGACAGTATGCCTTTGTCACCCTAAAAGGAGATGGTTCTGCCGACAGGTATTATTACAGAGAAGTATTCTTTCAAACTGAAAGTTTAAAGCAGACATTTGTTTTTTTATTTTAATTCCCAAAATGAATAAATGGATTTTGTTTTTTCCTGCTTCAGGGCCATACGGCATCTCGACGGCAAGGAGTACCGAGGCAGGCCCCTTGTTGTGGAGGAATCACGTGCGCGTCCTCCCAATTCAACCAAAGTGTTTGTGGGGAACCTAAGTGCGACGTGTTCTGCAGATGACCTGCACAGTCTCTTCTCAACTTTTGGGAGAGTTTTAGACTGTGATAAAGTCAAAGGTAACACCCACATCCCCCTAAATGCAAAAAAAAAGTGTGTCAAAATGTAGTGGATGCATTAGTATGTATAGCTCTATGTATAGGACAGGCACATCATGGCTCAAGTAATGATTAAAGGAATTAAAAAAAGAAAAAAGGTTGTGATCACATAGTTTGAAACGTGATGTCATACAATGACTAAGTATCCCTGTTTAAGCTAAATACGACATTTCAAAACATCTTTTCTTAGTTTATTGAACAAAATGGTGAATAAATCAGAATTAATTCATGTGCATTGACTTCATTTGTAATTTAAAAGTTCTGTAATGCCAACGAATGGATGGAAAAAAAAAATATATATATATTTTTTTTGTTTACTTGATTCATCCAGTCATTGAAAAAATAATTGTCAGATGAATTAATTATCCAAATAAACATTAGTTGTTGCTCTAATGTTTTCTGTGCTCCCACAGCCCGATTATGTTCAAATGTGGGCTACGCTTTTGTGCATATGGAAAGGAAAGAAGAAGCTATGGCAGCCATCGACTCCCTCAACGGGACCATTTTCAAGGGCCGTCAGCTGGCTGTAGAGCTCTCCAAAGCACAACCTTTGGTCAACCAACTCATGACAACTGGAGGTTCAGTTGCTTTGTGTTTATTTACAGTCTTACCTTGAGATATGAGCTTAATGCATTCCGGGACTGAGCTCGTATGTCGATTTACTTGTATCTCAAATCAACGTCTCCCATAGAAAATAACTAAATACAAATTAATTTGTTTCTACTCTCAATTATTCAAAAAATAAGTAATTCATTATCTAGTAACAGTAACAAATAAGTTGTGATTATGATGATTAATAATAAAATTAGACATTATTCAGTACAACGGAGTGTTTGCGGTTGGGAGAGAGAGACTTTACGGATACGCTCGTAACATAACCTAAACTTTAAATTTAACTGAAATGAACTTAGATTCACACACACACACACACACACACACACACACACACACACACACACACACACACACACACACACACACTTAAAATCAGTTTTAATCTTACGTTATACTAAATTTAAACCTTCTTGCGCAATAACCAAGGCAAAAAGGTTAATGTACCATGGCTTTTTGAAGCAAACTTCCTACTTCATACGTATTGGCGAGCCAGCTCAGTCACGCATACACTACTCACATTTGTCGATTATTTCATGCTTAATATCGATTGCCATCATACGCCTTTTCTTCGCACTACCCTTCATTGCACCGCCTTGCTTTGGACCCATTGTGTTTCTCCTAATTCTGCACTGACTGAAATCATAAGCAGCCTCTCGTGTCTCAGTCACCTCATATCTCAAAATTTGTCTCGTATCTCAAATTCCTCGTATGTTGAGGCACACTATGTCAAGGCATTACTGTAGCTACAAAACAAAAACGTGACATACAACCCCATTGTCCTACCTAACATTTGTCTTGCCTTTTTCTACTGGCAGGGGGCAGAGAAGGTCTGCTTCCTCGACCAGCTGGCTCGCTGGAACATCACCAAAGTCACGCTGCCGTGCTAGCAGCAGCTGCAGCAGCGGCTGCTGGGCTTCCAATACAAGTAAGTGAATAATAAAGATCAAATAGTTCAGCAGTGAACAGTTTTAACATTTTGAAGGCATAATATTGCTATTTTAAAAGGCATTCCCAATTCTGTGATCGAGAGTTCAATCCCTGACCTCCCCGTGTACTTTCCGTGCCTTTAAAGGTTTTCTCTCCGTCCTCCAGTTTCCTCCCACATCAGAAAAACATGCACAATTGGCTCCTTGAACACTTAATGATCCCAAAGTGTCTGTGAATTGTTGATTGTCGTTTTGTGCTGTGCGATTGGCTGGCAACCAATCCATGATGTCCCCCACCCAACCGAAAGTTCACTGCAATTGTCCTATTTCTGGAGTTTTTTCCGGAGTGAGTGCAGGAAGAGGTCAAGCGCAAGATTCTCGCGCGCACTACCACCAACTCCATGACAGGATTCTGGACAATATTTGCCAGACGCTGACCAGACCACGAAAGACTGATGTTTCTCTCCCTCCTCGACCCGCAGAAGTTTCGGGAATACGAGAAAACTTTCCCACCTTCAGCCTTCTCCAACTTAACGCAGAGCCACGGAACACTTTGCGATCTGCCTGGATAAGAACAGAACTGATTGTAAAGTATGTCATGGATGATTTTACAGGAAAATCTTCAACTGATCTCCTTGACTTCCTTCACCAGAAAAATCTTAGTGGGAGTATGGGGCGGTTGTACACATGTAGTGTGTTTGGCAATGACCATATCCGTGTCAATTTTTGTAGAGTAAAATGTGTCAATTTTCCTAAATAATATTTACATTTTTGAGGTTATTATTGAATATTTTATGTGTCGCAGCTGTAGCTGCAGTAAACGTTTTATAGCTATAAAATTCTTAGGGTTGTATTGATTCACACGTAGCGTTACTGAAGGCCTAGGTGTGAAATGCACCGGCCGCCACTGTTAATGTGTGATATGGGAGCTAGTTATGGAATAGTTATATATCGTGTTTATACAGCTCTTCAAATGAATTTTCTGGTTTTTGTCTTTACAGGTTCAACAAAGTGTCCACAACTCATTTTACAACACCACATCATTTGATCCAACTTATGCCGCCTTGAGAGGAATTACAAGTTCTAAAGGTGCAGATGGGGTCATATACGGCGCTCTGGCCAGCCAAGTGTATGGATCTGTCGCTGACCAGGTGTACCAAGACATGACTAATCATGCGCCTGTGCCCACCGCTGACGAATACGAGCCTCAAACCACGCCGGATCCCACCACGCTTTTTGAGGCTGCAAGAGCCAAGTTCTTCCAGGAAGGACAGAAGGTCTTTAGATTTAGTAATTCGTAAATGGAGTGTCGTTCATCATTTGGGTGTTTTTTTTTATTTGATCTATTTTAAACGTGCAACATTTTGGGGGGCATGGATCAGGTTCTGGCTGAACAGCAAGCAGGGAGAAAAACGACGGCATCAACAAATTCAACGACCTCAACGTTAACAACCACATCACCCTCAGATTCAGACCGGGACCGCAGCCCGATCAGAGGGACCCGGGCCCCCTTGCTCCCGGACCCGTCTCCAGGTTCCTTCACACAGAATCGTGCCAAACGTCGAGCTCTCCTGCCAACACCGCCTGGGGTACCTGAAGACCCTTCTGCTGTAATTGCTGAAGGAGCTGATCCTGTGGCTAGGTACACTATCATCCATCCATATCACTATTACCAGCAACCAATTTGTTGACTTATAACATAAGTGTCCTTTATAACATAAGTGTCCTTATGCACTTTTAGCAAATATTGGATTGGATAGTTTTATTCATCCCCGTGTTCGGGAAATTTCATTGTGACAGTAGCAAGAAAAGGCATAGTTATAAGTTAGACAGTGCAGTCGCAAAGGCCGCAGAACAACAAATGTCTGATTTCTGATAAGCAATATTACATTACACATTATACATGTAGTTATACTTTGTTTGCCGTTTTACATGATGATTATGATAAGATCCAACCTAACATAGTATGATGTACTTAAAAAGAATGCCCACAAAGTTCTGGCTTTATCCCTTGAAATTTCTGTAGTTTCCTTGGGTGGTCTATAAGTAATTACGTTTTACGTACATCTTGCTCTCCTTGCAATTTGATGAGGGCTGCATTGTCATGTCGGTTTGACTTAAAAGCAGCATTTTAACTTTTGTGAAAATCATCCGAGTTGTTTTTAATTTTTACAGTGGAGCAGATAAGTATTTAGTCAACAACCAATTGTGCAAGTTCTCCTGCTTGAAAAGATTAGAGAGGCCTGTAATTGTTAACATGGTTAGACCTCAACCATGAGAGGCAATGTGGAAAGAAAAACAAAATCACATTGTTTGATTTTTAAATAATTTATTCCTAACTTAGAGTGGAAAATAAGTATTTGGTCACCTACAAACAAGCAATATTTCTGGCTGTCAAATAGGTCTAACTTCTAACAAGATTTAACGAGATCTTCACTCGTTACCTGTATTATTAGCATCTGTTTTAACTCATTATCAGTATAGAAGACACCTGTCCACAACCTCAGTCTCTCACACTATGGCCAAGACCAACGAGCTGTCGAAGGACACCAAAGACAAAATTGTAGACTTGCTTTGGGGCTGTTTTTCTGCAAAGGGACCAGGACGATATATCTGCGTAAAGGAAAGAATGATTGGGGCCATGTATTGAGAGATATTGAGTGAAAATCTACTTCCATCGGCAAGGACATTGAAGTTGAGACGTGGCTGGGTCTTTCAGCATGACAATGATCCCAAACAGCCAGGGCAACATAGAAGTGGCTTTGTAGGAAGAATTTCAAGGTCTTGGAGTGGCCTAGCTTGTCTCCATATCTCAACCCCATAGAAAATCTGTGGAGGGAGTTGAAAGTCTGTGTTGCCCAATGACCGCCCCAAAACATCACTGCTCTAGAGGAGATTTGCATGGAGGAATGGGCCAAAATATCAGCAAGAGTTTGTGAAAAGCTTGTGAAGTGTTTCCAAAAATGTTTGGCCTCCGTTATTGCCAACAAAGGGTACATAACTAAGTATTGAGATTAATTTTGGGGATTGACCAAATACTTATTTTCCACCATGGTTTGCAAATGAATTATTTAAAAATCATACAATGTGATTTTCAGTTTTTTTTTTTCCTCCACATTTTGCCTCCTGTGGTTGATGTTTACCCATGTCGACTATTACAGGCCTCTCTAATCTTTTCAAATAGGATAACTTGCACAATTGGTGGTTGACTAAATACTAATTTGCCCAACTGTAAGTACGTACAAAGACAGAGCCCATTACCAATTTCACTGTTAATTTCATCTTTATGATCCATCAGTGTTTTTTTTTTTTAAACCCCAGGTCCTATTCAGAATACTACCAGCAGATGCATCACTACCAACAGTACCAGCAACAGTACCAGCAGCAGTACCAATACCTCCAGTACGGTTATAACAATCCTCCGCCCCCTCCTCCTCCGGCCTCAACAGATTCCTCCACCACCGCCCCACCGCCCCCCGGGACATACACGGGGGCATCGTCCTTCTCTGCACCCCAGGACTACGGACCCCCGGGCACGTACGAAGCCCCAGGAAGTTACAACACGTCATCACAGAACTACTCCGGGAACTACGACGCCTATGATGCACCAGGAGGCTACGGGGCAGCGGGAGCGTACGATACACCCGGATCTTACGCAGCAGCGGGAAGCTACTCTGCAACCACACCGTATGAGCAGACACCCGCACACGGGCAACCCACGCCCCAGCGCAATGAATACCCTTACAACACGCCAGAACCTCCTTACCGATAGTCCTACCCACCCCTTACATGCACACACCCACACAAATGTGAGAATACAAGAACATTTAGTTAAGGGAAAATAAAGCAGGCAGCAAGGTCATAATTTGAATGAAGCATTTTGGTGCACCTCATCTCCATCTGGCTGGAATTTGTTCCACATAACAATGAATATTCCAAATTTTAAAGAAGTACCATAGTGGTGTTGTTGAAGTGGTGGTTTGGTGAGGATGAAAACCTAACAGCTATTTAATCTCGCCGTTGGAATTAGGGGGCACAGATTAAGTCTGTTCGCAGTCATATTGACAGGACAAGAGCTATTTTCTCTGTAATCAGGTTATCATCTTAGTTTTGTAAAAACATACTCAACCAGTGAATTTTGGTTTATACCACCTTTTAAGCAATCCAACGTTTCATACTTCTGATATGAGACGTATAATTTCAGCCGGATTTTACGATATTGACCTATTCTGATAGATTTGGCAAGGTGAAAGACACTTTTATATTTGCAATAGTTGTTGCGGGGGGCAACTCCAGATGTGCTTGCTGATGTGGTTGAAGGACGGTTGGCCAAGTCCAGTCCTCGAGAGCCCCTATCCAGTCTGTTTTCCATATCTCCCTCCTCTACCACACCTGAATAAAATGATCAACTCATCAGCAAGCTGTCCCGAATCTTGATATCGATCCAGATGATTTGATTCAGGTGTGTTGGTGGAGCGAGATATGGGTAAACAGACCGAATAGGGGCTCTCGAGGACCAGACTTGGCCACCCCTGATCATGATACGGCTAAACTCAGTCTACCCACGCAGTTTTCTATTCTCACTTGTTGGGAGTCCTAGCATCAACTGTAATACATTCTTATTTCTTATTGACTAAATATTTAACCTCCTTTTTGGATATTTCCCAACTCTACAGTCTTTATTTTAGTTAGTACAGTATATACAATTCCTACAGCCAGTGAGATCAGTTAGGCTGAATGTGTTGCAACAATCTTAAGGCACTGTTGTCTTGGCAACTTTTTATACTCACCATTTTGTTGGAGCTTTGTGTAAATACATGGACTCTTTTTAAATCAGACATATTGCCAGTCAGCATTTTACAATCGAAAATATTATTTGGAGAAATATGAATTGGAGCTTTGACAGAGAAACATGGTGAGTTGAAGAGTTTGTGTTGAAGCAGCTGAAAGGTTTCTGGCAATTGACGGAGTTGCACAGGGTTGATCAGAGCAGTTGGTGATTGGGAAGGAAGTGAAAAATAGGCCCTTTTAACTGGTTTTCCTTGGATTTTCAACAAAACCGTTCAATAATTTATAGCATTTGGTCCCCGTTGCCCTTTTGGAAAAGTGCACCAACACGCTGGATGTATTTTCATATTTGGCTTCATTACCCGTCACACATAATGAAAACATTGACAAGCCACATAATTAGCTTCACTCGCTGTTTACTATTCGATCTACCGTCACACACAGACGTCACAATATTCCAGCTTCTCCATGTAAACTTGTTAGTTGCATGCCATGTTGTTGCTGCTGCTCCAAGCCACCTTCTTCCTCTTGCTGATTATTGCAGCTAGAGTGGGAGGGAGCCAAACTCTGAGCCCTTGCCCTGGACGTACGCCACGCGCCGCTCTAGCGCGGGATGGGTGAAAACAGCAACGTTAGGTCCCTGCCCCGAAAACTGCTGTGGACGATGGGGGGTGGCCCCCCCGTTAAGGTAAACACTCAGACCACACACTCCTGCCCCGGCCTCCTCAGAAAAACAAAAACACGCGTCACACAGTTTGCAGACATTTTGACGCACACATGCCAACGTCCCAACCTGTTTTTTAGGAAGTTCCCAACCGCAGTTTTTCAGCTTTTTGGATTTTTTTTCCCAAATTTCCTTTTTTTGTTTTGTTTGTTTGTTTTTTTTTTTTTACCCTTTTTTACCCCATTTCTCCTGCAAATCTTGCTCATACTACATTCCTGGCCCTGAAGACCATACGTGTGATCTTTGAAGATGATGTCGCGCCCAAAGGTGAAGGGTAGGTCTTCTTTAGGATCATTTTTTCTCTACACTGTGGCCACTTTAGGGTTAAGTGCCTTGCTTTGTTGATAACACCGCTAGGCCCTTCATTTCAGGGCCTGACAAAGCCGGCGCAAGATCAGTTGCTGGTTCAACGCTCAACTCACCCCCCCACCCCCAACCCCAAATTTACACCACCATGCCCCTCTCAACATGTAAGACAAAATAATCTTATTTTGTTTTTAAGGACATTTTGTTCAATGTACTTTTGAAATGGTTAATAATCAATAAATATGAACTATTCAATTCAGCTAGTCTTTCTTTACTGTGTGGATAGTTTAGTGCTTTACTGCTTGGTGGTCCAATAAAATAGACAATAAGCAGTAAATGAAATTTTATTCAATTTTCTTCTAAATACATCGCAAATCAATTTCTTTCAAACCTCCCGAGTCCATTACTTTTTATGCAAATGACAAGGGAGTCACAAAGATTCATGCCCTCACAAACAAATGGAAATGCCAATAGAGACAGTCAAAGCAGTCTACACATATGGTTATATATACTGAGGTACTTCTAGGACATCAACATTCTTCCATAGACAAAGCTGTATGTAGTTGCATGAATGATGTATTGTGCGTTTTCTGTATTCCTTTCCATGCTGGTTTTGGTAGACTTCCATTCCCCGAAAACGAACAATTAACAACTGATAAACAGTTGATTTTCAACCTGACATAACTCCTCAGAACCAAATGAGGTCATTTTGTCCTTTCGTGGCAGAGCACTGTTTTGTTAACACATTTCCAAGTGTCAAAGTGTAAGGGCAGTTTAAAAATCGTAGTGCCGGTATTCTAATCTCATCTCATTTTCTGAACCGCTTTATCCTCACTAGGATGCTGGAGGGGGTGCTGGAGCCTATCCCAGCTGACATTGGGCCAGAGGCGGGGGACACCCTGAATTGGTGGCCAGCCAATCACAGGGCACAAGGAGACAAACAACCTTTCATACTCATACCGAAGGGCAATTTAGAGTGTCCAATCAGTCTACTGTTCATGCCAATGGAATGTGGAGGGAAACTTGAGTACCCGGAGAAAACCCACGCGGACTTGGGGCGAACATGAACACTCCACGCAGTAGGACCAACCTAGACTTGAACCCAGGTCTCCTACTGTGAAGCCGACACCCTAACCACTCATACGCTGGGCCGCTTAGTGCCGTTTAAGGAGCTTAAAAATTGATTTTAAAAGTAAAATTACATTTTTTTAATGGATCTTGTTGGATAACCACCGGAGTATCTTTGGTTGTTATCTGAGGTTATCCAGTCAAATATTTGCTATTTTTTCAGGGAATTCCAATTTGCAAAACTCAATACTTTCGGCGCACTCCAACCAATGAACATGTAGTTCTTACGTCTCTTGCAGGGAACCACTGAGCAGTGGAAAAGTACAAGGGCATAAACTTGACAAGGTAATAATCCGTGTGTTACAAAAATAAAGTCTACACAAGCCTTTCAATATCTGTGCACTTGCATGACCTGCTATAGAACTGTTTGCAATGGATATATATTCACTTGAGTGAACTGCTGCATTTGAACTGTATGCAAATGCTCTATGTTCATTTGTATAACCTGTTTTTTAAACTTGTGAAAGTAACAGTTGAGGCTTCTCGGAGTTCTCGCCCTAGTTTGACGGACAGAGAATGTTTTAATATCAGCTGATTGGCAAACAGACAGGACGAGACTAGGCAAAACACGTCAGATACACTGCACAATGTAGACCAGACTCAAAACACGTATCGTTACAGTACTTTGACTTTCATTCGCAAAACCTCTACGTGCTGCAGCTGGCATCATAGTATGAAAAAGGAGCGACTGTTCAAACACACAAACATTGGAAAATAGCAAGGCTTTAATAAAGAACGCAATGTCCGGCTAGCTACAATGAAGGGGGGGAAAAAAAACAATTGACATTCATGACGTTTTACAAAGACGGTAACTGAGTTTGAAGTACATCGTGGGTTGTCTTGCGCATTTATGCATGCAAGGCAGCCTTCAAACCTTTTACAGACCCCCTTACATTGTAAAACTGTTGATTTTATGAATGTCAATTAATGGGAAATATAAAAAAGAACACAAGTGAAAGTTCACCATGGTCATGCTTTTACCAGGCACACAAGCCAATAAAAAGACGACACTTAATCATGCAAAACAACCCGAAACCTTTCACCCCCCCCCCCCCTTCCCAAAAAAACAAAAAGAAAACTCTACAAACATTAAGAGTTCTAATCAGCCGTCGATTTAGAAGAAGCTGCGCGTTGGATGATGACTTTGGTGCAAAAAAATGTTCCTGTTTCAAAGAGGACAGACCCTGTCCTGCCCTTTTCCTCAATGAAGACACTCTTGGTGTATAGACCAGTTGTGATAGTTGAACGTAGACACCCCCGCCCCCTACTTTCCCTTTCCCTATGGACACAAACAAAAATGACTTGACATCGACTCCTAAAGCCCGCCGGCCCCCTGGACTATGACACCTTGAAAAATACCACCATTCAAAAAACGGACTGCAATACGTTAGTCTCACATACAGTACGTCTTTCAGAACACATCTAAAAACACACAAGAACAGCATCGGCTATATACAGAGGACAAGCCAATCAGTCGGTGAACGAGTGAAAAACAAGCCCCTGGAACATAGTGGTGAAAACAAAATAAACATTACGTAGTCCAAATGTCAGGCCTTTTCTTAGCCTGATGTTCAGTCTCACTCTACCGGGAAGGTAATTGCACCCGGAGGGATTGTTGACTTTGAGGATTATTTTCGTCGTCGCCACCTTCGAACTGCCGTGTCGAACACAACGTAATGCCTCCAAGTGATTTGCGTACATAAATAGAAAAACAACCATTGACCGATTATTGCCCAGTTGGACCATACTGTACATCCCAGCAATGAGTTGCAGTTTTGTTTGTGCAGTCGAAAGATTTTGTGCTATAAAGATGATTGCTCCCGACCTGGTTCAAATTTAATGTCTTGTGAAAAGCCTCTCATTCCAGGCTGTCTGTATTCATTTATCAATGTTGGGCCTAATTAACAGACGCTAACATTTGTCTTACTGATTTTTAGATGTCCTATGCATAAATATTAACGTTGCACTACCATAATTGCTTTTATCTAGTTTTCCTGCTGTGTTAAAAGGCTTTTTTCCCCCTTCTCACTATCAGAAGGGACATCATTACATATTCTTCGGGGCCTTTGACCATTTCTGATGGGAGACGGTTTCACTGGCTTTCAGTGCATTTGTCTATATAAAAAGAGTGTTACTGTACATAATCCTGATGTAGGCATGAAGGAAACGATGCCACGACGCTCCAAAAAGAAATGTTTTTTTGCATGATATGGCACAGCCGCAAAGGAGAAAATAAAGTAGTAAAAGAGCTTAGATTACATCCAAATTTGGCAACTTCTGGGTGTGGCTCAGTGCTTTTTTTGCCAGTAGTTCGCCTGTGCAATTGGCAAGACGGTGCTGTCATCGGGTACCAAAAGAGAAATGATAAAGTGTGTCAGAAAGATTCTAGGACTGGTGTTTATCACAAGATAAGATTTTTTATCTAAAAGAGCTAGAAGCAAACCTAGCAAAACTTGTTTCAGCCATGCGATGATCTCTGTATTGGAGAGAATAAGCACCAATTGCATAGGCACATGGCGAACGGTTCATTTCCATTTCAAATAAAGAGTTGACTACATTTCTGGAAAAGAACGATGGCTGGTTTGAAAGAAGGCATCTGCAATATGTCAAACTAGTAAAATAACCAATTGGTATGCAGGACGTTTTATTTGACTAATCAGACTGGGGAACAGCACCCCATTCCACATAGAGGGAAAGCGAGTCCAGTTGTGAAGTAATTGAAGAATGACAAAGCTTTATTCATGGCTTAAAGGTGAACTTCAATATAGTACAAGAAAAGTCCAGTCGCCTTGGTTACAAGGGCTTTGATGACTAAGAATCGAGACAATAGATTTCCAACTTAACATCTAATTATCAGCCTTTTCCATTAGTGTTGGCCAGACACTGAATAAGCCCACACAAAGAGATCAGCGTTTACTTGATTCACTGCATAAGAAGCCAGTAAAGTTGCAAATGAGCATTGCCCTCTCTGCTCACCTGACCTTGTTTTATTTTACTTTTTTGTGTGTCTTTCCCAAGTTTAAATAGAGGTCATCAAGCAGATGTATTTCAAAGACGCGGACAACTTCAAGATGGCTGTTAAAACGGCTGTCGGGGTTCCGGGAAAAATCCTCTCAGGATTGCATGAATGCGCATTAGAAAAAAACCTAAAATGTGCATTTGTTTCCTGGAGGGTTTTATAAGGATTTAGATTTTTGGCACCAGTCTTTGAACTTTTCTGACACTTCATCAGGGCCTGGCTGGACAAACATTAAATGTGTTTGACCGAGCTTCAGACATCATACGCAGAAGAAACGTTAACACTAACAAGCTTGTGTTTGACACTACAGTAATTAATCTAGACTAATTTTTCCCCAATTTCTTGACAGGTCCTATGTCTTCCTCAGTTTCCCAAAGAGCATTATTACATACCCTTATGGGCCTTAGACCAATCTGGATGGCAGACCGTCTTTCTGGGTGTCAGTGCATTCGTCTAGATAAAAAGCATTAGCCTAAATGTACATATTCCTGATGCTGACATGATTGGCATGACACCACGACACTCCGAAAAGACATTTTTTGCATGATATTGCACAGCCGCTAAAAGGACACCGAAAAAAACAAGTAGTGTTGGGCTATTACATCCAAATTTTGCAATCCCCGTGTGCGGCTCAGTGCGTTTTGTTCGTGGTTGCCAGTTCGGCTGGCAAAACCCGATCATCAGGACTAAAAGAGGAACACACTAATGTGCCCCCCTGCACTCCCACCCCATGGTAGTCAGATGTGAAGTTGGCAAACGAGAACAGATTTGGATACAAAACAACGATGCAGAACACCGACATGTAAAAACGCTTACAAAAAATCTGACAATATCCGACATCAGGTAGATGGTTTAACCAATTGGTACGAGACAATAAAAATCTCCAGCACGGGACACGCACACATACACACACATACACACACACACACATACACACACACACACACACAAGCGTACTCTTGGAAAAGTCACACGGAGTAAAGTGCCAGCTAACGATCCAGTGTCTTTAACTCCGGAACAGGGACGATTGAATTTGGAGGTTTAGCAAGGAAGGGCAAAAAGTGGGTTAGGACGTGGCGATGGAGCAGCTTCAGTGGTTGTAGAGTCACGACGGCTCTTTTTTGGCCAATCGAATAGTGGGAGTGGTGCTGAGCACTCATCGGTGCTACGCTTCTGCCGCCTTTGGGGGATTTTATACTTAGGGACCTGTTAGTACACAGATGGGTCGCGAGGATATCCGAGGGGCGAGCGTTGGTTCTTTCTCCTCTCTTTGTGTCCTGTTCTCTTCCTCTGTCGTCCTTCTCTTGTTTTCACTCATCTTCTGTAATGCTCAGCTCTGTTGCCATGGTTACAGCACCATCTCTACATGAAGTGCATCTGTAGACAAAGGCAGATGCAGGGTGAGCTGGTTCATCAAAAGTGAACATTTATTAATACAGCGTTTTTGTTCTTCTTGACAATGGCGTTGTGAAACATTGTTGTTTTCATGTTTGTATGGCTGTTGGTTTGTTAACGACATGATATAAAGCTACTCAACAAAGTATTGAAACTAAGTGGCATGGTGGAAAGTGGTTAGCACATCTGCCTCACAGTTCTGTGGTCAAAGGTTCAAGCCCGGGCTCTGTCCTTCCTGTGCCTACTCCACCCACTGCCCATAAATACCTGGGATAGGCTCCAGCAGCGCTGTGACCTGTTTGACAATAAGCGGCTTTCATTTTTTCTCTGCTCACACCAAGCATTGATTGCACAGGTATTGTCAAGTGGCAAATGCTGAACACATGTCACCATGACAAAACATTTACCGTATTTTCACGACTTTAAGGCGCACAGCATTGTAAGGCGCACCCTCAATGAATGACATTTTTCCATATATAATGCGCACTGTATTATAAGGTTGCACTGTCTATTTTGGAGAAAATGTAAGACTTAAGTACGCCTTATAGTCATAAAAATACGGTAATTGCTATTGACATCCAGGTATGAAGCACTCACTACAGTCACCTCTAAAGCCAGCCATTGTTGATGTTTTGGATTTTTTTGTATAAAATCTTGCAGTGGGGGAGGAGCTATATGATGGAAGATTTTGTAAACTAAGATGGCATCTGGATATTTAACAGTATTGTTTCAGTTCAGGCGTTTTTGTTTTTTTAATATCCGACAGTGGTGGTTTTTCGTTTTTGGTTTTCTTTTTCTTCCATATATAAGGCGCACTGGAATTATAAGGTGCACTGTCTATTTTGGAGAAAATTTAAGACTTTTAAGTGCGCCTTATAGTTGTGAAAATACGGTACTCACAACAAATGATACGGAAACCTGGTAAAACAAACTACTGCCAGTATGAGCACAATTTTCAAATAGAATTTACAATTTTAAATCCTTAAAGTCTAATTCATTGTCATAATATTTGATTTTTTTTTCTAAGTGTGATTCATCATCAGATTCACCAAACAATTTATTCCATTCTTCTTCAGCGAGGATAGCGCCCCCTGGGTGGACTCGAGTAAGTGGCTGCCCTGCTAATGGGTCTATGGAGCAACTTTTTTTCAATTTTACCCTATAAACTGGACGGGAGTTGGCTTTTGTAAAAGATGGTAGAATTGACCTCCTTTGGGCTCTGGTAGAATGGGCCATTGTGCGCCACCTGGCGGTGAAAGACAGGTTTTACACCTCCCATTATGGCATTATTACGGCTACGAAGGGGACTTTTTCACCGGCGGAGGGCAGTTTGTCACTGAGATTTGTTCATAAAAGCGAAGACCTCGTGTAGAACGCGCACCCGAACTTTGCTTCAGGTTTTGGTATGCGTTATACTCTAATAAATGCGGTAAATACCAAATTTATCCAGTAGGACATTTTCTCTGCAGTTTCCAATGAGTAAAAAATCTCCTTGCTTCTGAATGCAAATGATAATGTCCTATCGACAGAGTAAATCAGACCAATAGGCGCATCAACGTTTTATACCTGCGTCCCCGGGATTGGCCCAAATGGACTGGTGGGTCTCAGTACTGGCTGGTTGTACATAACAGGCTGCGGGGGCATCATGGGAACACCCCCCATCTGATGGGTCATCTGAGGGGGGAGCTGCTCGGAGAGTGGATAGAATATTTTAAAAAGGGATTAAAGTAAATGATGCTTGCTAATCGTCAATTTATGGTATTACCATTCCATAGACAGGCACTTGGGGGGTCGTCATAGGAAAAGCTACTGGAGCTGGAGCCTGTGGGGAAAGATTTAAATCCTGACAACAGAACTAACATTTTGCAAAATAGGCTCGTGTATATCAAAAACTAAATCCAAAATCTCTTAAAACAAACTTTGTACTATATAGACATGCTGTACATATACAATGATAAGATGAATTGTGTACTTACATAGCCAGTGTAGATCACTCCATTCTTTGCAGAGAAAACAGACAAAAATTAGGTATGAAATCATTATTATTACCTTTTAATTGACTTTAAATAAATATTTAGCCTATTTGTCAATTATAGTTAGAAAGCAAAAGCACCAACAATAAGATTCCCACAATCCAGCCCATCGATGGGAAAACTACGGCTGGCGGGCCACATACGGCCTGTTAGGCTTTTTAATCCGGCCTGCCGACGTTGTCCAAATATATAAATATATATTTTTTACCCTCCCCAAGATGTCGCCCTCACGCGGTGTTTTACAGCCCTTCTATCTTTTTTTTAATTACATTTTAATATTTCTTAATACAATCCTTTTTACTTTACTTTGTACTTTATACTTTTTACTTTAAGGATGAGTGATGAGTATGTTAATACTTTAGTCCTTTTTTTCTGTTTATGTTTCATATGTACTGTTAATGGATGCAGTTTTTTTTTATATGTATCGTATCTTGTGCTGACCCGGCCCGTCCGTCAAATTTTTAAAGTCAATGTGGCTCCCGGGCCAAAAAGTTTGCCCAAACCTGATCTAGCCGGTTGTAAGAAGCGCTCCAGCCTTGCAATCAAAATTGTCCCCGAACAGATTATGAAATATATCAGAAACATTATCCCAAATGACATTACGCCTTACCATTTGAGGGACGGGTATGGGAGCTGGGGCCATGGGATGGGCCGCGTGAGTCCAGTTTGTGCTGGTGCACACCGTCTTGGTCTGCCAGCCGCTCCCCCCTGTCGGCTTCTTCTCCACCAGCTGACTCCATTGCAGCTCAGGCCTGATGCACATACACACACACTCAAAAAAGTTAGCGATTAAAGTTGCCCCAGGTTTTCAAAGGCATCTCACCTTTTGGCTGGAGTCCCTCCAAACTGCAGGTCTAGTGGAGTAAAGCAAATTAGGTAAAAAATAAAGATAAAAATAACCGCCAGTTCTACTGATGTAATACTCACTCCCGACAAGGTTGGCTAATGAAGAGTCTAAATCAGTGGGTAGCATCTTCCCAGAATGCAGCTGACCTCCGGGGCTGTGGATTTGAGTGGGCAGGGCCGGCTTAAGCAAGTCACCTACAGCATACAACAGAGTGTCAAACATACAAACCACAGACCAGAAACGGCCAGCTATGGGGTCCAATCCGTCCCGCGGCGTTGTTCTGACATGCAATTTGCAGCGAATTTCTTTTTACATTGGTACTGTAAAAATAGATTTTTTGTTGTTGTGTGATCAGCTTGCACTTTGTTTCATGCCTGCTGTCCAATTTGTTCCTTTGCCCTCTCCTCTTAGTCAAAATGGCTTGGGTGAGCGTGAATAGCATCATGTATGTGGGTGGCAATTATTTAACATTGAAGTCGACAAAATCAACCGCAAGTAATATGGGAATATCCCAACATCAACAAGATGCAACCAATATACAGGAAGCATCCCCCAAGAAGCATTATATATGGAACATAATCTAAAATTTACAGGACATGACCCGTAACTACCTTAAAATTGCAAGGAAGTGAAATTATTGTGAGAACTGAATTACAGTCATACCTTTACATATTTTTACACACACATAGGGCACACGTAAAATTAGAAAATGTAGTATACTACAAAGTGGACGGCTTTCGGCCATGAGAGAACGGACCATTGCCGCCATCTGGCGGACAAACGCAGATATCACATCTCCCATTATTATGGCGGCGGAAGAAACTTTCAGTAGTGCAAGGCACATTTTCATGTTTTATTTATTTTAAGACATTAATAATTCATTTCCTTCATAATTTTCTCCCATTTTTGTTTTTCCTCAAATTTTTCGTCCAAACTTGGGACACTTTGACCAATTTTAAAGGGTTTAGTTGGTCGAATTTACATATAAAGTACACCTCATAAAATTTCCAATTAAGAAAAAAGTTCTTGAACCAATTAATTTCGTAAGTAGAGGTACGACTACTTGAAATCGAATCGCTAGGAATGCTGCCAGTTAATCAAATTGATAATATTAATAATTATCTGGGAAGGAAGAAGTTATTTTTTTGTATGTGTGTACTTTACCTCCCCAGGCGTTGTTGTTGGGCACAGTGTGTGTGGTCTGAAGGGGAGTATAGTGGGGCTGCAGGGTGAACAGCTCATTGGTCAAGTTTGGCACACTGCAGGTAATCATAAAGAAAGTGATGATATATCCCATTAGTTGTAGCACTCATTTCTGAGATTCTTGCAAATACCTATGCCATTAGTGTACCGTATTTTCACGACTATAAGGCGCACTGCTTTATAAGGCGCACCCTCAATAATGACATTTTTCCCATATATAAGGCTCACTGGATTATAAGGCGTACCCTCAATGAATGGCACATTTTATTTTTTTCCATATATAAGGTGCACTGGATTATAAGGCGCCCTGTCTATTTTGTAGAAAAATCTAAAACTTAAGTGCGCCTTATAGTCGTGAAAATATTGTTTTTATTCTGCGTGGAGGCCACTATTGGTTGAAGTACTATTGTTTATTCAATATTTTTTTTTGCATTTATCAGTCAGTACAGATTTTGTTGTTTTCCAGCCATATTCTATTTCAAACTTGACTGTAGAAGCGAAATACCGTATTTTCCGTATATAAGGCGCACCACATTATAAGGCGCACCCTCAATGAAAGTCACATTTTTTTCCATATATAAGGCGCACTGGATTATAAGGCACCCTGTCTATTTTGGAGAAAATGTATGACTTTTAAGTGCGCCTTATAGTCGTGAAAATACGGTACTTAGTTTTTTGTAGCATTTTCTGTTTTGAACAATGTATGCTTCTAATATGAACTCACTGGTTGTTGACGGCTACCAGGGGCGTGCTGGTGAATAAGTCCGTTGCTCCTCCACTGCTGTTGGCGCTGCCCACTGAATGAGCGTTGGGTGAAACATTGGGCATCTGCATATTGATCACCTTGTGACTGTCATCCTGCATGTAGAATGAAATTGCAATTAGGGCCATGCTATTTTGTGCCTGAAAGGGTTAAACTTGGGTTAAACTGTCTCACCTTGTGTTGTTGCAGTCTGTTGTCTTCCATTTTGTCATCCATTCGGCTAAGGGAGATTCCAGTGCTGGAGAGGGACGACACGGTGCTGGATATAGTGCTGGATCTTGTAGGGACACAGTTTTACTTCA